>NC_061114.1:93154280-93158801 GCF_002878395.1 Capsicum annuum | reverse complement strand
TTTACATACATGTTTATTCAAATGGTACCCAATTAAAATTGATATCATGATAATGGACATATTGAGTTGATTTCTGAGCTCGCTTGTATACGTATTGAATGAATTGGATATATTCAAGCTGATTGATTGTGAGAATTATATTCTCATTGCATACATTCCCATTCATGATATATTGGTACCATTGAGAAACATTGATTTTTGAAAGAAAATAATTTTGGGTTCAAAATCGAGAGGGCGTCATGCGGAAGCTAGTAGTTTGCAAACCAAGACGTTGATAATTCATCTGCAAATAAAAGTATACTAAAAATACATATTATTGATATTATTTGGCCAATTGGCCTACACATGAAAACTAATATTAATGAAAACATAAAACTATTGGGAGAAAATCTCCCCCTAAACAAAGACTCTTAAACGACTACATTGTGGATGTTATTGTGTTATCGTATGAGAACAGAGATCTTTTATTTATAGAGTTACAAAAATCTTCCTCTAAGAAATAATAAACCTTGTAGAGATCCGATAGGAAAGAAATCTTTTCCTACTAGGAAACCTTTTCCACTAAGAAAGAAAATTCTAATTATGGTAGAAAATCAGGTAAAGTAGGAAATTCAGGACAAATTCTAACAAATCTCCCCTTAGCCTGAATTTTCTGGCAAATCAATCTTAATTTTTTTTCTTCACATAATCTTTATATATCACTGCTGCTTACCATGATTAAAAGTTGATATGGGTTAAAAATTAGAGCCATATGCATTAAAAATAAAAGCATGGGTCAACAATTTTGAAGCTCTGTGTTAGAAGTGAAAAGGGTTAAAAGTGGAGCCTTATGCATTGACAGTGAGCACAGGTTAAGAGTGGAGCTCATGCGTTAAAAGTAAATGCACGATTTGAAAGGAACCCAAGCGTTAAAAGTAAGCAGGGGTTGAAAGTTGAGCCCATAAACATGAATTGAAAATTGATTTTTGGTTTTAAGGATGGATTAACAGCACGATTGTTGAAAATTTGTTATCTTCATAATCATCAAATTGGTTGCAACTTTGATCTTAAAATGTCCTCAATCTGAATCATAGGCTCTGATACCACTTGTTGGATTTGAAATTGAGAGGGCGTCATGCGGAAGCTATTAGTTCGCAAACCAAGACGATGATAATTCAGATGACAAATAAAAGTATACTAAAAAGACATATTATTGATATTATTTGACCAATTGGCCTACACATGAAAATTAATATTAAAGAAAACATAAAACTACTAGGAGAAAATCCCCCCTAAACAAAGACTCTTAAACGACTACATTGTGGATGCTATTGTGTTATGGTATGAGAAGAGAGATCTTCTATTTATAGAGTTATAGAACCCTTCCTCTAAGAAAGAATAAGCCTAATAGATATCTAATAGGAAAGAAATCTTTTCCTACTAGGAAATCTTTTTCACTAAGAAAGGAAATTCTAATTATGGTAGAAAATCAAGTAAAGTAGGAAATTCAGGGCAAATCCTAACAAATAAGACATTTTTAAAATGCCTAGACCAAAGGATGTACTGGTTGGGTAGATTCAAAAATAAGATTGATTGGAATTTAACATAGTATACAGGTTACGCGGATCCCTTATGGATCCTATAGCATTGAGGCTCGATAGGGTGTATGCAGAAAGTCATGCAATGACGTTCAACCATTTCACTTGATCATCATGCATTACATTGCGTTGCATTTACATATCCTGTGATTTCCATTGTGTGTTTACATATCGTGTATTTAGCTTCTCTTATACCTTTGTGTATGTTTTATTCTTGATGATGTGTATATATTAGAACTGTTAGTAGAGACTGTATAAGCTATCAGTTAAAAATTTTCTACTTACAGGTTGCGTGCTAATAGTATTTTCTTTACTTATCTTACTTTCTACATTGCTCAGTCGGCCTATGCTATCTACTGAGTACAAGACTGTACTCACTCCTATTGTGTATTGTTTGGTGCAAATCCTAGTTCGAGTACCACACATGGCGGCTGATCTTTTTGCGGAGATCCTGGGTTCTTTCTAGGTACTGATGCGCTCCAGAGTTGGGAGTTGATTCGGACCTCATCTATTTTTATTTGTCTTTACTTATGACTTAGAGACAGATTTTGTACTGTTTAGTATTTGAATAGTTGTTAGATGCTCTGCACTCATTTTATTAGATTTTAGGATTATGATATTTCTTTTGGACTTCCGTTATATTTGTGCTTGTAGTGGCTTGACTTCTCTCTAAAAGTCTCGCTTAACCTGTCTTTACTTAAAAAAATTTGTTTCTTTTCCATTTTGGGTTTTCGACTTGCTTATCAAGATTGAGTCGCAATAAATGACATCATAGCCTGAATTTTTGGATCGTGACAACTAATTGACCCATATTGGAATTACTATTTGTTGATAGAACGAACTCTATAATATTACTCTGATGCCATTCCCAAGTTTGGACTCTAAAATTCCAAGATCAAAAGTTCTAGCTCCCATTTGGAGAGGCTGGAGTACTATCTGTGTCTTCTTTGAACAAAAAAATAAATAGATTATTTAAAACTTAAATGAATTGATATATTTTACCATTAATATTGCCTAGAAACTACACATAAATACGAGTGTACATCCTGCATATAAAAAATGGGGGATCTTTCAAAAATAGCCATATTTTGCTGAAAAACTCACCCTTCATAGCCATATTTTACATAATTACCATTTATAACCACTGTATTCAATTTACGCCCGTTGTATTCAATTTTATCAATAGTTTGTATTCATATAAAATATAAATACAGTACCATTTAGTTGTTGTATTCGATTCACAGTCGCTGTATTCACTTTTGCTCAGTGTTCTGCATTCATAAAAACATAAATACACTATATATTTAGTCTTGCCAAAACACTACCATTTTTTTCTTTTTTATTTATTTTTTATTTTTTCTTTTTCGTGTTTTCCTCATTTTTTCTTCTTCTTTTTTCTAATTTTTTCTATTTTTATTTTTTTATTTTTTATATATTTTTTCCCTCTTCTATCTCTCTTTATTTTTTTTATCTCTTTTTTATACTTATTTTCTTTATTATTTTTTTTGTTCTATTTTATATTTTTTTATTTTTAAAAAATATAATTACTCGAGCACAAGTCATTGATGATAACGTAAATACCATAATTATTTATCTATCTGTAGTCATGCCGTCATTTATATTTTTGTATTCATTGATACAACTGTATTTGTATTTGTATTTGTATTTTAAAGTTTGCGCTTGTATTTGTATTTTGTAGTTCGCATTTAAATTTGTATGTTATAGTTCGCACTTGTATTTGTATTTGTTAGTTCGCACCATCATTTATATTTTATATAATTCACACTTGTATTTTAAAGAACTGTTTTGTATTTGTATTTTATAATTGATTGTATATTATATTGGATTATATTTTTATTATGATTTTATTGTGTTTGTATATTTAGATTATATTTGTATTTGTATTCTATTTTCGTCGATGTCTTTTTATTTTTAAAGAATTATTTTGTATTTGTAAGTTGATTGCATATTGTATTTAGCCCTGATTATGTACAATTTATCATTTGTATTTGTATACAAACAAGTAAATGCATTAATTGTATTTTCTTGATTCTAAAATATACAAATATGCAATATATCATTTGATACAAATGTACTATTTTGTATTTGTATGTCAAAATTTATTCGTATTTGTAAATAAATAAATATCACTTGATACAAATACAATTACAAATAAATGAAACCAATGATTTTAAAAATATAAATACATATTGTATTTGTATATATTGTATTTTTATAAAAAATTAAATTATATTTATTTGTATCAATAAATATAACTTGTATAAATAAATACAAACAAATATTCGTAAAGAGAAAATCAATCGTTCCTTTTCAATAATTAAAAAATACAAATGATAGTTCACACTTATATCTATATGTTATACTTCGCATTTGTATTTGTACTTGTATTTTATAGTTTTCACTTGTATTTGTATGTTATAATTCACCTTTGTATTTATATTTTATAGTTCATACTTGTCTTTGTGTTTGCTAGTTCGCACAAATGAAAAGAAGGAGAAAAATAAAAATAAAAAAAGGAGAAAAAAAAGAGAATAATAGAAAATAGAGAAAAATAAAAAAACAAAGAAGGAAAAAAATAAAAAGGAAAAGAAGAAAAAGAAAAAAAAGACAAAATGAAAAAAAGACAACGAAAAGGAAAAAATTGAAAAAATAAAGAAGAAAGAGAAAACAAAAAAAGGAAAAGAAAAAATGAAGAAAAAAAAAAGAGTAAAGAAACTAGACAAAAAAACAAAAAAGGGAGAAAAAATAAAAAGGAAAAACAAAAAAGAAAAAAATACAAAAGAAAAAAAGAAAACGAAAAAGAAAAAGTTAAAACATATTTCACACTTGTATTTGTGTTTGCTAGTTCGCATAAATTAAAAGAAGGAGAATAATAAAAAGAAAAAAGGAAAAAAAGGAGAAAAACTATAAAAAAAAAAAAAAA
>NC_061114.1:93084235-93154180 GCF_002878395.1 Capsicum annuum | reverse complement strand
AAAAAAAAAAAAGAAAAGAAAAAAAAACAAAATGAAAAAATGACAACGAAAAAGAAAAAATTGAAAAAAGAAAGAAGAAAGAGAAAACAAAAATAGGAAAAGAAAAAATGAAGAAAAAAGAAAAAAAAAGTAATAGAAAATAGACAAAAAAAAAGAAAAAAGAAAAAGAAAAAAATTCAAAAGGAAAAAAAGAAAACAAAAAAGAAAAAATTAAAACACACTTCACATTTGTATTTGTGTTTGCTAGTTCGCACAAATAAAAAAAAATTAACAAAAAAAAGAGAAAAAATGTGAGAAAAATACAAAAAAAAAAAAAAAAAAAAAAAATACAAAAGAAAAAAAGAAAAAGAAAAAATTGAAAAAAGAAAGGAAAAAGAAAATGAAAAAAAAAAAAGAGGAAAGTAATTGAAAATAGAGAAAAAGAAAAAATACATGAGAGAAACTATGAATTGTAATTATGAAAAATTAATAGGCAAGAGGAGACTATGAATTGTAATTAATTGAAACTAAGCTAAATAAGATAATTAAGACTCAATATTGATTAAGTTATGTAATTATCCCTAAAAAATATTGTTCCTAATTAATATTTTAAACTTTGGTAGATATAATTGACAGGATCTGTATTGTAGACATTAGATTAAGACTATCTACAGTATTTGTTCAAACGATCTACGTGTGGACATATATAATCTATATCATATACTACATCTCATTAAGCTATATGATATAATGTGGTAATACACCTGCCTCACCAATACGTCATTGTTGCATCATATATAATGAATTTAATTTTCAAAGTGTTTTAAATCTCTTCATTAGTTTCAGTAATCATACATGAATTAACTTTTAATTTGGCTTAAAACAAAATAAAGTAATACATAGATATTTTCGTCGTTTTGTTAAACAGAGTCGCTTTTCACAAGAAATTCTATAGGAAAAGTGGGTTCAATGAAAATGGAATCTATTTGAGGAAGATGAATAAAATTCACAGATAATGACAACTTTAAGGTGAAGTGCAACAACAATCGTAGACTTCTGATGATGTTAATGTGGGATAAAGCCAAAAAAAACAGTTCTTTCTATTACTAGTTTAGGTGTACGCGCCTTGATAGTGTACCTTTCTTTGATGTGTTCAAACATTATACTAAATAAGATATTTATTTAAATAATAAAGTTTAATATAATAATTAAATTTAATATCTTTTGAGTATATAAAGATTGAGAATTTATTTATTAAATCTAATATTTACCAAAAATATTTTTAAAAAGTGATCGACATTCATCTACCATCTGTAAATTGTAACAAAATAATACAATGATAGAGACATCAAAATAATACAATTAAAATTAATTTTTACACACAAAAAATTTCTCAAAGTCGTTCAACATTCATCTATTATCTGTAAACAATAACAAAATAATACGATAATAGAGATATATATGTGAGGTAGATAAAGAATGTGAGTTATGAGAAGTAGAAAATAAAATATATTGAGCTAACACAGGAAATTGCATGTCATAGATCCAAATATGGGTGGCTTTAGATATTTGACCCCAATAAAAATGTCTTTAAAGAATAATCTTTCTTACTTTTTAAGTATAGTACAAGTATCATTCTGCCCCTCTACACCTCAAATATATTTTTAAAACTTTCCATACTTATTTGTCTCTCAAATTTTATTTTTTATTATTTTCACTTTTATTTTTCCTTTAATTTATTATTCTATTTTTTATTATTTTCACTTTTTTATTTTTTCTTTAATTTTATTATTTTCAATTTTATTTTTTTCCTTTAATTTTATTTTCATGTTTTAATTCATTTGTCTCAAACTTTATTTTTTTCTCTTTTTTCTTTTTCTCGAGCATTATCTATTTCTTTTTTTTTTTTAATTCATTTGTCTTTAACCTTTATTTTTCTTTTATTTTTGGTTTTTATCTGTTCTCTTTTTTTCCCCCTCATTTTTCTCAAACTTTATTTTTATTTTTTCCGCTCATTTTTTATTTTCTCAATTTTTTTAATTCTTTGATTTTTTCTTAATCTTTCTTTTTTCTTGCCTTTTTTTCTCACTCTTTTTTTTTCTTTTTCTATTTTGTTTGATCATTTTTTTCTTTTTTCAGTTCTCTTTTTTTTCCTTATTTTTTTCAAACTTTATTTTTATTTTTCCTCTCATTTTAATTTTTCTCAATATTTTTAATTTTATCTTTCTTTTTTATCTTTATGTTTTTTCTCAATTTTTTTCTATTTCTCTATTTTGTTTGATCGCTTTTTTCTATTTTCTCAACTTCTATTATATTTTGCTTATAAATAAAAAAATTAGATAAAACACAAAGGAATTTTTTTGTTTTGACATCAAAGTAAATTTAAGGGCACGAATTGTTGTTACGAAGTTCTTTAAAAAATCTTGAGATAAGTCGTGTCTCTAAGGCGAGAGTTGTAGAATATCTCATAAATAAAGACATAATGTGGTAGTGTCAACTCTTGTCCGTGTGGCATAATTTATTATTTGAAAGTCTTTGAGCAAAGTCTTGCCTCTAAGGCAAGAATTGCAGAACATCCCATAAATGAAGACATAACGTGGTAGTGTTAACTCTTGCCCGTGGGACAAAATTTATTATTTGAAAGTCCTTGAACTAAGTTTTGCCTCTAAGGCAAGAGTTGTAGAACATCCTATAAATAAAGACATAACATGTAGTGTCAACTCTTTCCTGTGGGACATAATTTGTAGTTTGAAAGTCCTTGAGGTAAGTCTTGCATCTAAGACAACAGTTGTAGAACATCTCATAAATGAAACATAACGTGGTAGAGTCAAATCTTACCCGTGGGGCATAATTTGTAGTTTGAAAGTCCTTGAGCTAATTAAGTCTTGCCTCTAAGGCAATAGTTGTAGAAAATCTCATAAATGAAAACATAACGTGGTAAAATCAAGTCTTGTCCGTAGGGCATAATTTGTAGTTTGAAAGTCCTTGAGTCAAGTCTTGCCTTTAAGGCAATAGTTGTAAAATATCTCATAAATAAAAATATAATATGGTAGAGTTAACTCTTGCCCGTGGGGCATAATTTGTAGTTTGAAAGTCCTTGAGCCAAGTCTTGCCTCTAAGGTAATAGTTATAGAACATCTCATAATTGAAAATATAACGTGGTATAGTTAACTCTTATCTGTGGGACATAATTTATTGTTTGAAAGTCCTTGAGCTAAGTCTTGTCTCTAAGGCAATAGTTGTAGAACATCTCATAAATGAAAATATAATGTGGTAGAGTCAACTCTTGTCCGTGGGGCATAATTTATTATTTGAAAGTCCTTGAGCTAAGTCTTAACTCTAAGGCAATAGTTGTAGAACATCTCATAAATGAAAACATAACGTGGTAGAGTCAACTGTTTCCTGTAGGACATAATTTGTAGTTTGAAAGTCCTTGAGCTAAGTCTTGCTTCTAAGGTAATAGTTTTAGAACATCTCATAAATGAAAACATAACGTGGTTGAGTCAACTCTTGCCCATGAGGCATAATTTGCTGTTTGAAAGTCCTTGAGTCAAGTCTTGCCTCTAAGACAATAGTTGTAGAATATCTCATAAATGAAAACATAATGTGGTAGAGTCAACTCTTGCCCGTGGGGCCTAATTTGTAGTTTGAAAGTCCTTGAGTTAAGTCTTGCCTCTAAGGCAATAGTTGTAGAACATCTCATAAATGAAAACATAACGTGGTAGAGTCAACTCTTGCCCGTGGGGCATAATTTGTTGCTTGAAAGTCCTTAAGCTAAGTCTTGCCTCTAAGGCAATAGTTGTAGAACATCTCATAAATCAAAATACAATGTGGTAGTGTCAACTCTTTCCCATGAAACATAACTTGTTGTTTGAAAGTCATAAGTCTTGCCTCTACAATGTAGTAGTGTCAACTCTTGCTCATGAAACGTAGTTTATTGTTCGAAAGTCGTAAATCTTACCTTTATAATGTGATAGTGTCAACTCTTACTCAGAAGATATAACTTGAACGGAAAAATCGAAGAAAAGAACAAAAATTATAAAAATTGCGAAAAAAGAAGAAAATGAAGAAAAATATTCAAAAAATAAAAATCAAAGAAAATGTAGAAGTTGAGAGAGAATAGGAAAAAAATAAAGGTTGATAAAAAAAAATTAAATAAAAATAAAGGTCGAGAAAAATTTAAAAAGAAAAAATAAAAATCAAAGAAAAATTAAAATTTTTTTTCTATAAAAGTAGACGTTGAAAGGTGTAAAGGAAAAAAGTAAAGGTAGAGAAAAACTAAAAAGAAGAAAAAAAAAAGGAAAGAAAAAATAAAAAATAAAAAATAAAAAAAATATAAAAGAAAAAAGAAAAAAAAAGAAGTTGAGAGGAAAAAAGTAAGGGTTGAGAAAATTAAAAATAAAAAGAAAAAAGAAAAAATAAAAATCAAAGTAAAATTAAAAAGAGAAAAAAATAAAAGTTAGAAAGATATAAATATGGAGTTGTTATTCATTATGAGGATCATTTATGTAATTTACTCCATTGACAGGGGCAATTTTGTCCAAAAAAATACTAGTTAATAGGTAAAGGCTATTTTAAGAATTTTTTTTTATTTGAGGCTAAAATTTAAAAGTCACCCTAATTTGAGTCTATTTTTGAGATTCACACCTAACATGACACATCAAGCTAAATTAAACTAAACAATTTAAGTTGACATAACAAGTAATATTGTGTTTAAATTAACCATGTAAAAAGGGAGAGATGATATAACGAAAAATAAAATTGTTAAAACTGTGTTGAGACGAAAAACAATGAAAGATTGCAGATGTTTATAACAATGAACTATGAAAACAAAAGTTCAAGCGTTTATATAGAAGGAAAGGAAAAGCTCGGTGTTTCTTGGTTGAAAGAAACAAAGTAGAAATCAAATAGAATTAAAAAAATAATGAGTGTTTTAATCGTAGGAGAAAAAGAAAAAATTTAAGCGTGTTTTTTTTTGGATGGAAAATTTTGAGTGTAGAAATCAAAGAAAATTTTGAGTGTTTTTTTTTTTGTTAAAAAAAACAACGGTTGTTTTCATCATTGGGGAAAAAGGAAATTTTTGAGCATTTTTTTTTGGTCGAAGGAAAATTTAAAGGAAAATTTTGAATTTTTTTTCTTTTGGTGTTTTTTTTGTTGAAACAACGGCTATTTTCATGTTGGGAAAAAAAGAAACTTTTGAACATTTTTTTTTTGAAGGGAATTTAAAGAAAAATTTTGAGTTTTTATTTTTTTTGGAAGCAAAATTTTGAGCATGGTTTTTTTTGGTTGAAAGAAGGAGCTAAATTTGGGAAGAATTTAATTGTAGGAAAATTTTAATCTATTTATTTTGTAGAATTTAATTGTAGGGAGAAGGGTAAAAGACGATTTTGTCTAAAGCAAATAGTTTTGATGAAGGGCAAAAAGTTCAATTCATTTTTTTGACTTCACACTTTTAATATTATATATATATAGAGAGAGAAAAGCATCTAGAAGGAGGGGATGTCTTTCTTTTGTTATACCAAAGACTTGTCCATATTATTAGGACGGTAGGTTAGATATAAAAAAATTTCAGTTGTTTTTGTCTGTTCCAGGTTGGAATCTTTGTAGTCGCTGAATTGATATCCAACCAATGAAAATATATTTACTGTAATTTTATTAAATAAATTAAATTTAAAAAGAATAATATGCACGCTAATTTTATCTTCACTTTAAGAAAATTAATTTTAATAGGTTGTCAACTCAAAATATAATAATAACAAAGATAAACAACACTATACATAATTAAAACATCACCACCAAAAGTATGGTGGAATAGATGGAATATTTCCTCCTTCACCAATAGTTTTAAATTTAAATCTTGAAATAAGAAATTTTTGGTAAGAATGATTTCTCCTTTTAATAGGTTACATGTCATGTGGATATACTTTTAGGTTACATGTCATGCGGATTTACATTTAGGCTACATTTCATGCGTGGGTTTTGAGAAACTTTTTGAAGTGTGGATTTAATTTAGTTTATACTCTTTAGAAGATGAAAAACTTTTCCAAGATTTAGATATTAATCAACAATTAAGGAGGATTAAAAGAAAAAAGAAAAAATTTAAAATAGAATACATGTTGGAGCCCTTTCATATTCTTCAAAGAGTATCCACAAAGAATAATACTAAAAGAAAATAAAATGAAAGGAAAAAAAAAAACTAACCATCTTGACATTGAACACTTATTTTTCTAACAAAATGATACCCATCAATCCTTCGTATTAATCAAACTTTCATACCTTCCCCTTTGTCCTATTAAGCTTGTCACAAAATGACAAGAAAGAATTTTCCAAGATGATTATACCCCCATTTCACATTTTTCCTTATATAAAGCTGCCTTTGGTTCTTCCACAAAACCCCCCTCTATACATTTTCCTCAATTTATCTCCTATCAGTATAAAACACCAAGATGGGAGATATTGTAGATCATGAGGAAGAGTTCTTGAGTCTTAGACTTGCTATATTGAATAATTCATCATGTTGTGATCAGAGGAATATTAATAAGATCAAGAAGAGGAAAAGGAGGGAATTGGAGTTCATCAACACTTGGGATTTGAATGAAAGTTGCGAAGGAAAAATATTTAGTCTTTTGGAGTTGAGAGAATCCATGCTAAAAATTGATGTAAAGAAAAAGGGTGGTGTGGTTGAAGATGGAAAAGGTCTTCATCTAATCCACTCTTTACTTATTTCTGCCACATCAATTAATGAAAATAGCATAGATTTAGCAGTGGATAATCTTCGTGAATTGTACCAAAATGTTTCCTTAAAAGGAGATTCTGTCCAAAGGGTTGCTGCCTATTTTGCTGATGGATTAATAGCGAGGCTATTAACTAGAAAATCCCCGTTTTATGACATGATAATGAAGCCTCCAACACAAGAAGAAGAGTTCTTGGCTTTCACTGAATTCTACAAGGTCTCTCCCTTTTACCAATTTGCTCATTTCACAGCTAATCAAGCCATTCTTGAATCCTTTGAGAAAGAATTAGAATATAACAATGGATTATTGCATGTTATAGACTTTGACATATCCTATGGATTCCAATGGCCTTCTCTTATTCAATCTCTCTCTGAAAATGCAACCACATCTAATAGGATCTCCCTCAGGATCACCGGCTATGGAAAAACAATCGATGAATTGAGAGAAACTGAGACAAGGCTTGTTAGTTTTGCAAAGTGTTTTCGAAATTTATCGTTCGAGTTTCAAGGAGTTTTAAGTCGATACAAACTTAGTAACCTAACAAAAAGGAAGAATGAAACATTAGCTGTAAATCTGATCTTTCATTTGAACTCATTAAGCACTTATTCCAAGATTTCAGAGACATTGAAAGAAGTCCATGATCTTTGCCCTTCTATAGTTACCATAGTGGAACAAGAAGGATGCAAAATCCCTCAAACTTTCATGCCAAGATTCATGGAGTCACTGCATTATTTTGCAGCCATGTTTGACTCATTGGATGATTGTTTACCTATTGATAGCATAAAAAGATTGAGCATTGAAAAAAATCATCTTGGGAAAGAGATCAAGAATATGTTGAACTATGATCATAAAGAAGGTGCGAACAATAATGTTTACTCATCATCAAGATATGAACAGATGGAGACTTGGAAAGGAAGAATGGAAAGCCATGGATTTTTAGGAATTCCACTGAGTTGTAAGAATATAATGCAAGCAAAGTTGCTTCTGAAAATAAGAAGTCATTTTAATTCTACAATACAACTTGATGGAGGTAATGGAGGGTTTAGGGTTTTAGAAATTGAGGATCCAAGAGCCATTTCTCTAGCATGGCAAGATAGGTCTATTGTAACTGCATCTGCATGGCATTGTGTATTATAGAAACTATTCTCACATCTTATTCAATTCTTTTCCTTCATGGTAGGGCTGTGCAAAATTTGGTACAAACCGTTAACCCGAACCGTTAATTAGCTTATCGGGTTAGCGGGTCAGTTATTTTAAATAGTGGATCGAGTTTCGTGTTGGTAATTTCTGCTATTGGTTTATCGGTTCGGGGTACGGTTTATATGATTTTTTTATCGGGTCGCCCGATAACTCGATAAAAGGATAGGTGTGTGTAATTTTTTTTATCTGCTAATGCGGCCCATACACTCATACCCACTAGCCCAAGTCTAATTATTCAGTTCACAATAGGGTTAAGGTATTATTCTTTCACAATGAGAATTTCACACCTCTCACTCTCAGTCTCTCACTCTCTCACTCTCTCTCAGTCATTACTCACTACTCACATCTCCGATGCCATTCTCTCTTAGTCTCTCAGTCATAAAAAATTGTAGTTGCTAACAAGATCTAACTTGTGCCGAAGATCGAACTTCGAATTCAGCCAAAAATTCGACTTAGAGTCTGTTAGCTACTCACATCTCCGATTGAAAATTGAAGGTCAAAAAATTTCAGGTAATCCTTTTTCTCCATCTCATTTGCATGTTCACTAAATGGCCGTTTGGTATGGGAACCACTACGACAATATTGAATGGCCGCCGGACGGTCAATTTCCATTTGATGTTTTTATATCAAAGAAGTATGTCTTTTTGGAGTGCTGGAAATATACAATTCACTGATATTTGTTGTAGGCAATTTGTTCTTCAGAGTTGGCCGTCGTCAATCGAACAAGGTAAGGTAAGAAAATAACCTTGCATTTGGTTTCTAGTTTATAAAATTTGCACACTGAATATCTGATTTTTGGCTTCTGGAATTTGCTGTTTTGCACTGTTTTCTGTTTTCTGGAATTGGCTTCATTTTGGTTATGATTTTTGGCTTCTGATTTTTGGTTTCGTTTTTTGGAATTGGCTTCATTTTGAAGTTGTTTGTTCTTCAGGTTGTTGAACAGGCCGAATTAGAACACAAGTATGTTTGGAATGTCATAAAAATAAGAAAAATCACTAAGCAGCAGGGTCGTACGCAGTAAATATTAGATATGTTTAATATTAACGGTTCACCCGATAACCGAACCGATAACAATGAAAAATTGATGATAACCGATAAACCGATATCTTAACGGTTCTTTAATGGTTTAGCATATATACAAATCGATAATGAATACGTAAAACCGATAGTTTTTAAAATCAAACCTAACCGACCGATATGCAGCCCTAAGTATGGCTGTTCCATGAGGTAATTCATTCACGCCCATCCAAATTGTGAATTCAGTTTAGTTCAAACATCATGTTTTAGATTCAGCTATTTAGTCATGACTCAATACATAAGTGTTCTGTGCATGATCTCAGTTTTCCAAGTATTCTAGCTCAGACATTGTGATACCCATTGTACGACCTTAGTCTCATTGTCTTATGATTCACGCTTACATAATATACTTGGAGATACCATGAAGTCCTTTTCTTTTGATTCATATACTTGTTTTGTTGAGGAACAATTCCTAATTAGAAGTTACATACCTTATTCCATCCTTAGTAACTTTGGTAATTTTATTGCATCAGCTATCACTTTGTAGTTGTATATGTATGATTATATCATGTACATTTCAGGTAAGTTCTAAACTCTCAGCAGAGTCAAGTCAGCTCACAAATCAGTTTTATGATAGAAGTTTTAATGTTCCAGCTCAGCTATATCCTTCATTAGAAGACATGTCATGTGTACATCATTTCACTCTTATAATTCTTTAACAAGTTACTATCCATCATTCAAGTACGAATGATTCCAAGGGGGAGACAATATAACACCCTATATTTTTTGAGCTAGGAATCGAATCGTTGTTCCTATATTTATAAACTCTAATCCCATGATTTATATTAGAATACAAGTGTCATGATCTTTATCCTAGTGTGTGAAGTGCTTATAAGGTGAAAAATGTTCATATGAATCACTTAGAGCAAGGTTGAGCTAAGAGCCTTTGATTCATCCAAAATTTGGTATTCGATTCTACAAGGGTCAACTTTAAATGTGTATAACTTTTGCTATATATAGAATTTTGCAGCTCAAAACCCACCAAATTATATATAATTGAATTATTTTTCCAACGATACCAATTTTGCCTTAATTTGATACCCGAGTGAAAAGTTATTACCATTTTCATCAGAACCAGGAAACTGCCATGATGTGGGACTAAGTTACCGCGTCAAGCTCCGTGATACGGAGGATGCTTTTCCTGCATCCGAAAGTGCAATCCCAAAGGGCTTTTTAGTCATTTTCCCTTGCCCTAAGCACTCAAGTGATAGATTAAAACACCCAAAGGGCATTATTTGCCTGCTTTTCATCTTCAAACCCTTATGCAAACCCTCCTCCTTCCCAACAACAAAATCCAAACTTTTCTCCCAAGAATCCAAGAATTCAAGCTTCCAAGTTCAACAATATTCAAGAAAACATCAAGAATAGGGTTTCTTTCATAAGTTCATCATTCAAGTCCCAAGATTCAAGCTTTCTTCCTCAAGAATTCAAGGGTTCAAGTTTCTTCAAGAATTCATTCAATTAAGGTTTGTGGGATGTTCATCCATGGGTTTCTTCACCCATGGAGCCTCAAAACCCTCTTTTTTAACTAAAGAATGGATTTTTCTCTAATCATGGAGTTTTGTAAGTTCAAGATGGATTAAATTTATGTGTTTTCTTAGAAGTTTGACTAAATTCATGTTTAAGAATGATTCGATGAAAAATTATGTTAACCCATGCTTTAAGTTTCAATCTCCCATGTTATATTCAAGTGAATTTCATGTTATATTATCAAGTTATGATCTTAGTCACACAATCATGTGATTTTCCCATGTTTTTTTGACTTTCCCATGTTTAAGTTCATGATTCTCGCATGTTTAATGAAATGTCTATGATTTGGGTCTTTGAACCATGATTGTACACTACAGTATTTCAAGTTAATATCATATTTTTATAATCATTCAGTGCTGGTGGGTTATGAACACCCGATACCTATACGTTTTACATGATTTCAGATTTTCAAGTAATAAGTCAGTTAAGCCATGAATCTTATCATTATACTCAGATATTTATGATCATGATGAACACTATCAAAAGTAATGTTTATTTTAATTTAGATCAGTTCAGTATCAATGTCAGTTCAGTTGAGAGTAGGACTTAGCACCGAGTGAACCCATGGATGGGGGCTTACCTACCAGTAGAGGGTGTGACCTCTATTAGCATTCCCCGAGTTCCAGAACTATGCATCCAGCGTAGGTTTGAGATGTCCACCTGTCAGTCAAGGGTTGACACATATATCATGAGAGCACTTGCCAGTAGAGGGTGATTCCTTAGTCCTTCGGGACACCAGTTTAAAGGATCGACACATCCAGTGTTAGTACCCATGGCATGGTACTGAAACCCTTCAAACTGGGTTACAAGTTAGACCCTGATTAGCTCAGATTGGGAAATATCAATTGATAACACTTAACTTACTCCCATGTTTAAAGGGTAAGGCAGTTGTTGTTAATATCCTAACTTGCATTGGGGTCGAATTCACAAGGAGTGAAATACAAATTTCAAGTCCTATGGGTGCTCTAATTACTAAAAGGATACCCGAAATAAAAGCAAACACAACATATAATAAAATGAGGGGTTTGGTTAGGAGTTTATTTGTAACAATCTTTAGTTAAACTACACACTAGGATAGCACTTTTGATTTAAAATCAAGTTTAGAGGTAATCTTGGGATTATGATTACCTAAAAGTAAAGAGCATGTGGGTTAATGATGGTTTAACATGAATCTTAGTTTCTAAGTAGGAGATAGGCTAGGTCGAAGGTCTTTATGGTTAGTCTTTCAACAAAGCACAAAGATATCACCCATTGGCTCTTTCAAGCACCTAATGAGTGTGTCATTCATAGTACCTAAAACCTCAATTAGACATTACTATTTCTAGGAAAATGCCTATGATATGACTTACACTCCATTTACACATATGTCAAAGATTGTAAAAGGTAGTAAACCACATACTTAATTGTCCACCATTGCCTTGTCCTCCTATAGCCCTTTTTCAAGGATGCTATGGGTTTCTATATGTTCACCTTCATCCTTCTTTCAAGGATTATAAAGGGTTTCTAGAGTTTAGGGTTTCAACCATCAAACCCATTTGGAGATTTAGGGTTTTCACCTACAAATTCCAACTATTAAACTCAAGAAATGGTGGAATCCATATATAATAACTAAAAATCATGCAAACACAACAACACTCACACATAATTTACACTTTAGTTCAACATAATCCTAAGACTAAATTACTTAGCTACTCATGAAAAAGGTAGAGAAAGATGTACCATAAGGATTATCCAAAGCATCCATCCTTCACAAAATACTAAAAATTTAAGTCTTCAAAGTTAGTTACAATCTAGCACAATTAGGGTTCTTGTTTCAAATTCAAAAGTGTCTATGAGGTAATCAATACCCATAGAAGAAAGGGTTTTTTTCCTATATAAAGTTTGGGATTCAACCAAGTGAAATTACAAAACTGCCCTGGGCAACATTCCCGTGTAGCCGCAATCGCATGAAGTTGTCCGCAACCATGGTATGGTTGCACGATTGTGTTCTATTGACCATCTTGACTGACCAAGACTGTGGCCTTTGGCCCGTAATCACAGTAACTGGGGTTGATGACTGCTCTAGGTCTTCAACTGTACTTCTTTACTTCCACTTTATCTCTTTTAGCTTCAATCCACATCTTTTCATCTCACCAACTCTATGCCTACAAAATATGGATATTAATGCATTAAATCATTATTATGTCTCATTTATTTATACAAAAATT
Organism: Capsicum annuum; assembly: GCF_002878395.1. NCBI lineage: Eukaryota > Viridiplantae > Streptophyta > Magnoliopsida > Solanales > Solanaceae > Capsicum > Capsicum annuum. The sequence goes on along the minus strand of NC_061114.1, from coordinate 93,141,453 downwards.
TATAGTGTACACGAAAGTTGAGTTCAAATGAGTGGTAAAATCACCACTCATCAATACCCCCAACTTAAAATCTTGCTTGTCCTCAAGCAACACCACCCCTTATCATGAGACAATTTCACATGTATGCCTACATTCTATTACCCAATGATCATGATGACTTTAACTTAATTACTGCCACAAAAATCTCTTCGCGTATGGGTAAAATGATTTTGACTACACCCTTCAACATAAAATGGAATATTGAAGGACTCAAATGACTTTAAGGAGAAACCATGTACCAACTACTAATACTCTAGAAATGACTCACTTCTTGACCTCAACTACATTATACTTTCTTTTGTCTTATTGTTTGGAAGGTGAAAAAATCACCCACTTCAACTTGATCACATGCCTTCGCATAAGAAATAAGAATCAACACACCTAACTATCAACCATACAACAAGGAATTTAAGTTCAAACACTGTCTCTCTCAAGAATTCTCAATGCTAACAAGTACCATGCCATAGGCTTGCCCCTATTTTCAATTGCCACTATAATAATCACATTTGGTTGGGAATCATGAAGGACTTTTTGAGCTTGTAATATAGGTTTTAGGATCGGGTAGGATATTAATTTTAGGACAACAAGGCTAAACCCACCTTGAACTACTACAACACGCTCTTTTCAATTATGCTATTGGGCCATTTTTTCATTATTTCTCTACATTGCCTTTCTTGATTTTACTACTTTCTTTCCACTTCTCTTTTTCTTTTTTTGTGCATAATTCATGTATTTCTTTCCGTTGTTGGGTCCTTTCTTTCTCCTAATCATTTTGCTTTATTTGCTTAAGTATTTCAGCACTTTCTTATGACTTAGTGGCCCAACTACACCTTTTTCAACTTTTACCACCCCCAACTTTAGGCTTTTAGCCTCAAACTACATTCTTAAACAAGGTGGATAGGGTTCAACAGAGGTATAATGGAAGGGTCACGGCTTGCAATATGTTTCCTAAAAAAAAGTCCAAAGGCTCAAAGTGGGTGACTAGTGATTATATCTATGTATTTGCAGCCATTTTAGGCTAAAGTGGGCTTCCAATATCATAAGAATGGCCTAGGATCATTTTACCAACCAAATACGATCAAAATTTAGCCTTGAAAGAATAATGGGTCAAGTTTTAGATGGTACAAGTACACATGAGATATAGACAAATAAGCTCCCACACATGGAATGTGAATTTCGTCGAGGGGGTTCAATTGTTCCTCATGCTCGAGACAAATAATTTTCCTAAGTCAATTTTTGGAGTCATAAAAAGAGAAAAAGTTTTGTTACCAAGTTGCTCACATCCACACCCTTGAATTTTGCAAAAATTTGGACGGACGGGGGGAGGGGGGTTGTATTCATTCGCACCATGCATAATTTGTTAATCATGGCAACAACCCTAGCTCTTGTCTCACATTGAGGCTTTAATATGGGCTACTCACCCAATGGCTACTCAGACTTTGCCAATGGGTATGAATGTGATCCCAAATCAAAAATGCCACAAGTACTTAGATTTCCCTTACATTTGTGACCTTGATGCCGCGGATACTCAGACTTCCCCTGCATCCATGAGTAAAACCCAATTACGATGCTTTCACCTTAAGAATATCGTCGCTCAGTCTATCATAGGTAAAAGCTCGTCAAGTGACCAAAATTAAATAAAACAACAATCTAGGAACAAAGTAACTAATCCTTGCAAATGTGGGCACCATAAGAGTTCCCAAACATTACAACCCCAATCAAAATAAGAATCATCTAAAAGAGCAAAAAAATACAGAAATATCAATAATATATGCCTAAATCAAATGAATACGGAGATAGGCACCCCCAACTTAAAAGGTAGCAGTGTCCCCACTGCATAAATAATCAAGGATAAAATAGATAAAGGTGCTCCTACTCTGCATCATCATTCGTCTCCTTGAGATCGGACTAATCAATCGGTGCCTCATCACCACTCTCCACCTAGGAGGAAGAAAGTTAATATCAAGGTTTTAGGATCTTTCATAGGCCCTTCACCCCCTTCCATATCTTGTTAAAGAACTCATCTCTTTTCTTCTCTCTTATGACTATCTTTTTATGCTCAATCATGAGGTCTCAATATGATTCCACTAAAGATCAGTAGGCTTTGTCAAGCTTAGCAATGATAGCTTCCTGCTTATTTTAATCCTCTCTGTACTTCTCATAATAAGACCTTGACACATATAAATAATGAGTGGTGGAGGAATCTCTCGGTCCCTGGGGCAAACTAGACACAAGCTCCCTATGGTAGTAATATCAACTCTAATGTCTTCAAGAGGATTGGTAGTGGATGGCCTATGAAACTCAGGATCAATATATGCTGACTTCCCCAAGTCGATCTTTCGCTTCTTGCCCTTTCTAGGTGAGCCCTCCCCTTGAATCCTCAAGGGGTAGATTGGGGGCCAGGGCACACCTAAGTATCTCCAACATACTCCTCAACCCCTACTCTCCTGCAAAGCTTAGTACTCAATGAGGGAAAGAAGTGATGAATACCACCTTGGTCCTTGAAGTGGTCTATTTTATTGACCATGAGCTGACCAATATCCAAAGAAATGTCGTCTAAAATGCAAGCAACCATTAGAGCATACAGATCTGGGACTGCTGTTATATGGGTGCAAGGGGAGACTTGGCTACATATAATGTGCAACCAAATTAGAGCCTCGGAAGTAAAGTCATTCATGGAGCTGTTGCTTTTTGTTTTCATCCACGAGACTTCCTTTCCAAGACACAATCTTTTTGCCAACCAAATTCCTAGCTTACACCCTTTTTCTTTGAATTACCTCATATCTATATGTGGGAGCTCATAAATATCATTGATTTGCTTCGCCCTAAAACACATCGTTTATCCCCAAATTTGAATAGTCATGTTGGATGGATCCAAAAAGAAACTGCGCTAATGTTGGCATAGAATTCACAGACCCACTGCTCATTTGCATTGTATGGGTTCGGGGTAAAACACCGCCACCTTGTGGCCTCAAGCTTGTCATGAAATATCGAAAGCTTTTCCAACATATTGTCTAAGCAATTCCTCTCTCTGAGAGAAGCTTTGTCCTTGGAAGATCACTATAGTAGTAAATGTGGCACTCGGGTGCCATGAATCAGATGTGATCATACTTGTCAATGAGATTGTCCTGAAAGCACTAGGCACACATGATGTTAATCAATGATATTTTTTTTACACAAACTATGCAACATTGTTCACTAAAGCTCATTGGATGAGCACTTGGTAGTGTTTGGTTAAAAATTTGGAGTGCAGGATTTTTGGCATGGCAGGAAATCACCCTCGGTTACCGCAAACATGGATCATAACCGTGTCTGCATTGATGTGATTGTGGAGCTGCGACCAGTTCCTACCAGCTTCCCATGTTCAACATTTCCAAATTTTTAGACCACAATCATGTTCTACAATATGGATTTACATTAAGACCAATGAACAAGGCTATTAGGTGCTCGATTATGCCCTTTCGAATGCAAAAATGATTATTAAATACTTATTTAGGCAATATATCGAACACTTGATGTGCACACTCCGTTTCACACACTTTTTGGGGTACTCAAGACTTCCCCACTTGTACACACCATACTCTAGCAGCTAAACACCATACAAATACTAAGTATGAAAACATGGAAACATGAGAATCAAAGACCTAGGCTCTTTCTACATTATGCATTCTTTGGCCTATTTTAAAAAATAAAAGCATGGATTGAAGGAACCTACCGGATTTGTGATGCAAGAGGAATACAAGAATGTTGTTGGAGAGCTCACAAACTTGGCAAGAATTTGGTCCAATTAGAGAGTAAGATTTGAAAAGGAAGTGTGAGAAAAATGTGGGATTCAACTTATCATATAGCTGAAGCAACCACTGTCACGGTTAAGTGACCATGATCGCGGGCATGTGGGTTACCACGATCGTGATGAAGGGTCCACGATCACGGTAACTGAGAGCATATAGCTTTTCCCCTGTTCAGTTTTTAAAACAAAAATTTCACACTTTCCCTTTTTTTAAACTCATCCAATGCACTCCATAGTTCCACAAATGCATGAGTTATTCAATTGCACAAACTAACATCTAAGCTAAAAATCATAACAAAAGGATAAGATCTACTTTCATGGAATTTATGGGTTAACTCCCATATAGAGCCTTAATTATCGTTGTGGCACAATGTCTTTCTTCTTTTATTTCTCAAGGTGGGTCCTCAAGCCCCACTTTTTTCTCCTCCTCAATCTCAACATCTACCATGGACACCACTTGAAGCTCAGTGGATTGCTTCTTCATCTTATAAACCTTAAAAGTGACATCATCCTCTTGCACCCTAAACTTCATCTCCCCTATTTCTAAGTCGACAATAGCCCATCTCATGGCTAAATGAACGACCAAGGATGATAGGTACTTCTTGGTCCATTTCACAGTCCAAGACCACAAAGTCTACCGAAATTATGAACTTATCAACTTTAACTAGGACATCAAATAAAATTCTCACCAGCCTTTTGATAGACTGGTCCGCCATTAAGAGTCGCATAGAGGTCAGGGTAGGGGCATTCAAACCAAGCTTCTTGTAGATGACAAAGGGCATGAGGTTGATGCCTGCACCAAGGTTGCATAGGGTTTTTGCAAACACATGCATTCCAATGGTACAAGGAATTGTGAAATCTCTGGGATTATCTTTCTTTTCCAAAACCGTACTATCCACCATAGCACTATAACCATGGGTGACTTCAATGGTGTCACCTTAGATAAGCTTCTTTTTCAACATTAATTTTTTCATTAGCTTAGCATATCCTGGGATCTCTTGGATCTCCTCAAGCAATGAGATATTTATTGATAGATTGCTAAGCTTGGCCATGAATATTTTTAGCCTTCTCTTTTTTTTTTTGCAATCATTGAGGGAATGGGGGAGGAACTTGGATTGTAGGCCTTGTTTCACTTTGTGGCTTTTCAACCTTGACCACTTCTTTGTTATCTTTCTCACTTTTTTTTTTATTTTGAGGTAACACCTCCTTTGGCTTAGCCTTAGGCATCTTTCCACTCAAGTCATCTTTCAAGTGATCATCAAATGTCTTCGCACTTCTAGTGACAATTGCTAGGACTTGAGCATCATTCTTTGGATTAGAAATCATGTGACTAGGGAGTCCACCTCTAGGCCTAGCATTTAGTTGCATGTAGATTTGCCCAATTTAGGTCTCTACTTTTTTGATAGAGGCAGAGTGGGCCACCATAGTTTAGGAGAGTTGAGAGAAGTCATCTTTTAGTTCACGAACCCTATTGTCTGTACCTTTTACCGTATTCAAAATTTGGGCCAAAACATCCCCCGATTTTGAACTTTTTGGGGTTAACAGAGATTGACTCTTTGTTCTTAGCTCGATCATGAGGGGCACATCTCAATCATAATCATGCTCTCTATCCCTCCAATCCCTATCATGCTCACAGTCTATCCAAACTTGGTTCCCATCTTTCCTTTGGTAGGCGGGGTGGGAACCCCTCAAATAGTTTACTAAATATTGGATCTCCTCATCCAATTTCTTGGCCTCCTCCTCATCCTCATAGGCCTTAGATGCTATGGCATTTACCACTTTTGCGAGTGCACCCATAATATGCTTTGTCAAGAGCTTAAGTTGGGTCATCAGTTTTGCCATGCTCTACTCTCTTTTCTTATCCTACTTTCTTTGTTCATTGTCGACCACGAATATAGAGGGAGAGATTTTGGGAACTTTGGTATCTCAGGTATGCCAACCCTGATTTTGCTTTGTCACCTCTCCCAACAATTGAATTATCGCATGGTAGTGCATCTTTACTAGGAAACCTCCCACCGTATTGTCTACCAGGGTTTTGTTAAGCGGATCAAGGGCTCGGTAGAAGATTTGGAGAAGCATCTTCTCTGGGACCTCGTGGTTCAGGCACTTTGCCAATTTTTCATTAAATATTTCCTATGCTTCACACAATGGTTCCCCGTTCAATTGCCTAATATTTACGATCTAATCCCGTATTTGGAGCATTTTGGATGGTGGGAAGTATCGATCAAGAAAACCATGGTAAGATCATTCTCAGTAATGATTAAACCGGGTGGAAGTGAACAAATCTATAACACCGCCTTGCCCGTTAAAGAGAATGAGAAAAGGCAAAGACGAATAGACTCTTGAGTGATGTGTGAGATATTGAAAGATTCACACACCTCCACAAAATTCTTCAAGTGAACATTGGGATCCTCATATGCTTGTCTGCCCTATAGCCCTTTCATTTGTAACATGTGTAATATAACACTAGTTATATGGAAAACTCTTTTCCCATTAGTTGATGGGATACAAATTGCACTCGTTTAGCCCTCATTATTGAGTTATCCCTCGTCATCGAAAGGAACATAAAAGGGCCCCATGTTACTAGTATTGTCACTTATTGTTGCGTTAACACTATGACCACCTACAAAAATAAAAAATAACAAAGAAAGTAAATCAAACCACCTTGGGTATAAGAACAAGTGAAATCGATATTCCACTCCCCAAAAATGGTGCTATTTTGATAACGCTCAACTTAATCCCATGTTTAAAGGGTAAGGCGGTTGTTTTCAATATCTTAACTCGTGTTGGGGTCGAATCCATAAGGAGTGAAATGCAAATTTCAAGTCCTACGGGTGCTATAATTACTAAAAGGATACCCGGAATGTAAGCAAACACAACATGTAATAAAATGAGGGGTTTGGTTTGGAGTTTTTTTGTAACAATATTTAGTTAAACAACACACTAGGATAAAACTTTTTGATTTAAAATCATGTTTGGAGGTAATCTTGGGATTATGCCTACCTAAAAGTAAAAAGCATGTGGGTTAATGTTGATTTAATATGAATCTTAGTTGTTAAGTGAGAGATAGGCTAGGTCGAAGGTCTTTATGGTTAGTCTTTCAACAAAACCACAAAGATATCACCCATTTGCTCTTTCAAGCACCTAATGAGTATTTCATTCATAGTCAACCAAAACCTCAATTAGGCATTCTTATTTCTAGGAAAATGCCTATGATATGACTTACACTCTATTTACACTTGTTTCTAAGATTATAAAAGGTAGTAAACCACATGCTTACTTGTTTACCATTGCCTTTTCCCCTTATAGCCCTCTTTCACGGATGTTATGGGTTCCTATATGTTCACCTACATCTCTCTTTCAAGGATGATGAAGGGTTTCTAGAGTCTGGGGTTTTCACCCATCAAACTTATTCGGAGATTTGAGGTTTTCACCCACAAATTCCAAATATTAAACTCAAGCAATAGTGGAATCCATACTTAACAACTAAAAATCATGCAAACACAACAACACCTACACACAATTTACATATTAGTTTAACATAATCCCAAGACTAATTACTTAGCTACTTGTGAAGAAGGTAGAGAAAGATATACCATAAGGATTATCCAAAGCATCCATCCTTCACAAAACACTAAAAATTTAAGTCTCCAAAGTTAGTTACAATCTTGCCCAATTAGGGTTCTTGTTTCAAATTCAAAAGTATCTATGAAGTAATCAATACCCAAAGAAGAAACGATTTTTGACCATATAAAGTTTGGGCTTCGGCCATGTGAAATTACAAAACTGCCTTGGTCAACATTCCTATTTAGCCGCGATCGCATGAGGTTGTACGTGACCGCAGTATGGTTCTGTGTTTGCTTTTTATTAAAAATCTTAACTGACCGTGGCTGTGGCCTTTGGCCTGCGATCGCAATAACTGGGGCTGATGATTGCTCCAGTTCTTCAACTACACTTTTTTACTTCCACTTGATCTTTTTTAGCTTCAATCAACATCTTTTCTTCTCACCCACTCTATGCCTACAAAATATGGATATTAGTGCATTAAATCATGATTATGTCTCATTTATTTATACTAAACTTTATAGTGTGCACGAAAGTTGAGTGCAAATGAGTGGTAAAATCACCATATATCATCGGTTATATGATACCTCCCACAGTTTCAGTCAGTATTCAATGTGTCTCAGCTCAGGTTTGCTTGACCAAAGCATACAGATTTTCAGTTATTCAGTTATACAGATTTCAGTCTTTCAGATTACAAATTATCTTAGAAACATGTTTATGCTTGGTCTTGCATTTTTAGTATTACATGTTCATGTTTTCATGTATGATCCTTAGTGTGTTTTACATTCTATTCACCTTTACATGAGATTTACATACAATATTCATATTTTACCACTTCCCAACTTCGGTTCTACTTATTCTACAAAAGTAAAGATTTTAAGAAACCAAGTGTAGTAATTCACCAGCTTATCAGATTATGTTTGTTACTTACACTTTAAGATACTTCAGCTTTTAGTTTATTTCAGTCTTTTGGTTAGTCTACTTACACTTAGCATGCATGTTTTAAGAATATGTATGAAATCAGTTTTACTTATTGCATTCACCTCCACTTAGTACATTCAAAAGTACTGATCCACATATATGTCTATGTGCTGCATTGTCTCATAATGTAGGTACCAGTTGTAGCACACACATTACAATCAGACAGTTTGCAACTTCCAACTAACAGGTGATATATTCTCCTAGTTTTTAAAATCGTCATTTAATTGTAGTTTATATACTTTATTTTGATTATTCATTTTATTAACTAGTGGTAGTTGGAGGCAAGTTCGAGCTATCTATATTCAGTATAGTAGAGGCTTAATAAACAGTTATTTAGAGTCACTCATGTAATTTAAGTTCCTCCTTTAGATTTATTTGTTGTAAACCTTTTTAGTATTACATATATTCTAGTTTCTTACGATTATGCTTCTGTTCAACAAATTTAGTTTATATAATTAATTTAATTCGGATGCTCAAGTATCATGCCAGTTCATGGGTTAGCTTGGTATCACTTGTGGTTAGAAGCACTATGTTACAACTAGGGGGTAGTCTCGGGTCATGATAGGAAACCTAAATCATATCTATCTAATTGCCTTTTGGGCTGTGGATAAAGAGAATGATGTTTGTTGGACCTTCTTCTTCGAGAAGTTGAAGTCTATAGTAGAAGATGATGTCATCTCCTATAGGTATATTATCATTGTCAATGCTTTCTCCCGTGTTTACAATCATGCACATCTTGGACTTTACATGAGGCACCTCACTAAAAATCTTTGTGTAAATCAACATTGTGGAGAGCATCTTTATCTATTTTATGTTATGACAAAGACTTATTCTTTTAATGAGTTGAGCGAGCAATTTGTAAAATTCAAGTATAAATGCCCCGAGGCAGCACATATCCTTGAAAATGTGCTTAGTTTTAAGAATTGGAGTATAACACACTTCTCGGGCAATAGGTACGATGTGATGACGCTAAACATCACCGAGTCTCTCAACTCAGTGTTGAAGGATGAATAAGAGTACCTTGTCTCATACATATTCAATTTGATTACTAAAAAAATTGGTTAAAAGTTTAGGGAGCAGCATACATTTGTCGACTGTTCAAACAACACATTTATACCTTGTGTAGAAAAGATCTTAAGGGATAATAAGAGCGCGAGCGATTCCTTATATGTGACTAATGTGAATAGAGATCTCAACCAATTCATCATGTTCGGCAATGGTGTTATTTCCAAGGTCAATCTTTTGGAGAGGAGTTGTTCTTATAGGAAACATGAATTGATGAAACTGTCGTGCAAACATGCGATGGACGTTTTACGATCAAAGTATAGTGTTGGCGAAGGTTATTGCAATTCCATCTATGAGTACTCTTTGCCTATTTATAAAATTCAAACTTACCTCCTTGCATACTCTGAAGCTATTAACATTGTCTCCCTAGAGTCTGAATGGATTGTACCATAGTAATTACAAGACACAAAGATTGTTCCACCCCCTTATGATCCCAAAATTAGAAGGAAGAAAGTCAAATGCGTTAAGGGCATCAGTGAAATATTCAAGTTCAAAAAGAAGAATACGTGTTCAATATGCAAGAAAGTCGGGCACAAAAAAACCACAGATAGAATGGACAACAACTGTTAGATAAGTTTCTTTTCTTCATTTGTAACTCAAATAGTTTTGGGGGACCCCCGCATGTCTGTAGAATTTAATGTTCAGTTGTAATTGACTATATGCTTTGTCTACAGTAGACCATATAAATCTATGATATATCTTTTACTCGGTCTATTAAAGAATTGTTAAAGGATATATGATTATTCATCAAACACGTTATGTAGGTTTTTTTACCGTCATATCACTCCAATCAATGCATTGAACCATCATTTCCTGTTCTTAATTAATTAAAAGCTGCAAATACGTCTATTCATATCAAACACGGCTGGTATACACAAGCTAAACCTTTTCTTCTCCTACACGCGTCGACTGGTCATAGGATAGGAATATAAAACACCACCTTCTATGAGTCTATAGATACAGTGATAATTTTTACATAATCAGTCACTTCTACCTAAACCAAAAAGTGCAAAAACCTATTCTTCTTCAACAAAAAATCATGCCTCCAAGAAGAATACCCCTACGTCCGATCAGAAGAGTTCCCCAGTAGCACTATGATCTCTTTCTCCTCAGGAATGACCTTGACCACCTTTTCTATGGGATCGGTCAAGACCGCATCTACTTGGAGCATGAACTCCACCACATTACTCATTTTATAAGGTCAATTCTGGAAAACTTGGAATGGACGACAACGACTACATCACCCCCCCCTTACATTTAGTTTAAGTTTTTATTTTAGTTTATGTTTATTTTTTTGCTTTTGTTCATTGCAGAAGAAGGTTTCTTGGGTAGAATTTTTGTTAGAAGAAAACTTCTTCTTTTTTTTGGTGGTTGGTTTTGATGATGGTAAATGTATGTATGGCAATGAACAATATGAATATAAATATTTTTGTTTGTAAATTATGTTTGCCCTTTTTTTGTGATTGTTGCTTTGTGGTTATTGTTCTGTATGAATGCTGGGATTTTGCATAGCAACTTTTTAAATTTTTTTGCTCAATCAATGATTACAACTGTGGATTGCCTTGATTAAATTTACGAAGAATAAAAATTATTTGTTAATAAATCCATATCACATATATAGTCTATCATAGACCAGAAAATCTATCTACGCTACACCAACTAATGTTTTAGGCACTATCATCGATCTTAGACACTATTACTACTCAACCAGACATATAGGTTAATTGAAAACTATATGAACCGATGGACCATCAGTAGCTTGTAGTTTGAAGAAAATAATTAAATTAAAAAAAGTTTAAAGTCATAAATCACATAATTTGGGGGTGGTGATCGAAGGGGCATGTGGGTAGGTAGTATTTGAACAAACAACATGGTTACGCTTTTAGGGTACATCGATTCGTGTGGTGTAGCAAACACTTATATGAAAATTCACATATAGATTGATATCATGATCGACGATAGATCCAGTGGTTCTATGTACATAGTTTTAGACCCTCACTAACATATTGTTTAAAAGGAAATAAATAAATAAAAAATAAATGTAGTGTGGGATTCTACACATATTAAGGAATTTAAACAAGTCACATGATCTTGTTAGAGCTTACACAAATTGGGGGAGGTGATTAAAGGATTATGTGGATGGATAGTGGTTGAACAATTTACATCTTAAGAGTAATGTTTGTCAAAGCACAAGTATGTTTTGAGGATGTTGATTGTTCAACCACTACTCATCCACATACTATTTTGATTGGGGGTGGTGATTGAAAAAGTATGTGGATGGGTAGTGGTTAAATAATCAACATCCTCAAAACATACTTGTGTTTTAACAAACATTACTCTTAGGATATTATTTTTTCAACGACTACCCATCCACATACTCCTTAAATCACCACCCCTAATTGTTACAAGCTCTAACATGATTATGTGACTTGTTTAAACTCCTTCATATATGTAGAATTCCATAATTATTTATTTTTTATTTAATTATTCCTTTTTAAACAACATGCTAGTGAGGGTCTAAAACCATGTACATAGATCTACGAGATCTATCAATGATCCCGAAGCAATCCATACACGACCTACAATGTTAATCTACGGTAGACCACATGAATCAACGGACCCTTAAAGTACAAGTATATTTTTTACTTAATTATTTCTTTTTTCAACATGTTACTGAGGGTCCATTGATTACGCGTGTCTATGGTAGACTCTTATATCTCATTGAGGATTGACATAGGTCAAGATAGATGACAGTCTATGAAGTTTCACCAACGGTTCAAAAAGCATAATTATTGTTCCAACGGTAACAAATGATTAATTTTGTACTCCTTAAATGTTAACACTTCTTTTTACTTCATATATAAAGTCCTCCATCCCTCATTATTTTATTTTCTCCACTTTGTTTTTATTTTAAAATTCTACAATGTCTCAAGCATCTCAAACATCCAATTAAAAAAAAACTTGAATTTGTCATTGTGGAAATGCGGTTGTCTTGAGGAAGTCATGCACAGATTCAAATCCTGGTCACAAATTTTATAATTGTGCAATTGAGAAGATGAGTCGTGTATATTTTTTTATTATTAAGTAAATCATTATGTAATTATTAATTTTTTTCTAGGATAATGGCGCATGCTTGTTTTTCAAATGGCTTGATGAGTATCACCCCAAGCAGTCCATCAATGTTGAGTTTGAGATTCGAGACATCAAATTTTTATGGCGTGACTAAATTTAATCTACTATAAAGTCTCTAAGAATACGAAGAAACTAGAGATTTCCTCATGACTTTGTTCAAAGAAGCCGAAGAGCAGAGGGGTCACTTGAAAGTATTGCTATAAGACACCGAAACAAAGAGGGATCAACTAAAATAAAAGTTGATTTTGTCCGAAGAAAGGGGAAATGGCCTAAAAATGATGTTATGTGATATAATGCTAGTATTCGTTGTTTGAAAAGGTGTAACATGGATGTAGTGAGATTGAATAAATAAAAATACTTCTATTTTTTCTAGAATGTTAATATTGGTGTTCATAGAATCATAATTGATCAAACTACACATCAACTTAAAATCAATTTGCATGGTAATGATAAACTATGATAGCAGTATACAAAAGATTAAATATGCATTCTATGATGTCAACCATACATTGTATCAGTTATGACAACACAATGTATATTCAAATTTCATTCAACAATACAGTTTGATAAAGAACAGATTCAGTGCAGAATTCTAACAATTTTCATAAAATAAAAAATTATTTTTCATATCAATTCGACAATCATTCAACTCCATTGTTTCTCAAATAAAAAAAGTCTTAAACATAATAATATTAGTATTCAAATATATTTTTCCTCATCATCACAAATGTTATCATTGATGAAATCAACGGTATCCATGACCACATCTGTTTTGTCTGCTTTTTTTTTTTTCTTCTTTCTGTTTGTCTTTTTTGTCTTCTCCTTCTTCTTTGTCTATTGTTTCTTTCTTTCCTTCTTCAGCTTTTTTGACTAGTTCTTTAATATTTTTGCCAACTTCTTCTTTCTTACCTTCTTCTTCTCATTTTTCAACATCTTTTGCTGCTTCTTTCTCAGTATACTTTTCTTTCTCGGCTTCTTCTTCTTCACCTGCTAATTCTTTCTCAGCTTCTTCTTCTTTCTCACCTTATTCTTCTTCATCTTCTGCTGCTTCTTTTTCATCTTTTTCTTCTTTCTTACCTTCTCCTTCATCTGTTGATGCTTCTTTTTTAATTTCTTCTTCACTCTTATCTTCTTCTTCTTCATTTTTTTCTTATTTTTCCTCTTCTGCCACAACAGTGTCCAACTCATCCATTTTAATCCTTTTTTCTTCCTCTTCATTCCTCTCCGCTTCATGAAAGTCCACATGTCCTGTATCATACTATAAAGTGTTACTAATAGTTATAGCTTAAAATTTATTAACTTCATCAATTGTTAAATGAAGTTACATCGCTCATCTTGTTCCTCATTCTTTTCTTATTTCTTCAGTCTTTTTTCTTTGATATAGTCAACAATGTCCAACACGGCTTCCTCGAGCATCGCAATACGCTTATACAGATTCCCATCAACATAGGTGCCTACTATAACTTTTGAGGTACTTGGAGAAGTATCATCACCAATGCATACGCTAATAAGGTTACCACCCAAAACCCCGTCATCATTACTGTCCTCATTTGAAGTAAGGACAAACAACCCTTGTAAATCTTTCTTTAAGCCATCAAGGAAGTTATATTTTACCTCATTAAACATAATCTGTAATCCATCTTTATCTCACGAACAGTAGGGATGATGTACGAGTGCACGTTCTACAAAAAATCAATCAACAATTACATAATATTTAATACAACAGTAGTATTATTGCATAATAAAAATTAGTTTATATCTAGGTAATTTTTTCTTTATACTTGAATGGGTCGCCTTCGATCATCTTATCACTTTTTGAAGTGTACCATCTGAAAATGTGGGGAATGGAAAAGGGCTCATCCATTGATTTTCCAGCAAATTTTTCAAGATGAGGAAAGGCCTCATAGATCCAAATCTATAATCAATACAGTAGTGAAAAAATAATTTAAGAGTATATGATAGAGTATAAATAAAACAAGAATCTATGATAAACTAACTAAAAGGGTTGATGGTAGATACCATAAATGCCAAAGGAAATTCGAATAGAGCATAGGATGCCTTCTGCTTCTGATCAAATACTTCCTTCTGCTTCTTTAGGTCAGTTTTTTTCTTTAGATAGTCCATGGTCAATTGAAATGTCTCTTTTCTCCATGGATAACTCTCAAAGAAACTCAAAGAATCCACCATCCGAATCAATTTTGTGTCGACAACCTTCATCGAATCTTTTGGAAGCAACATGGTGTGGAAGAATCACAGTAAACAACACTTAAACTTTTGCTCCTTGTTCAACTTATTCCCTCTAATCAACTGTAATAAGTTGAACGACATAATGTTTTTATTTTTCATCACCCTAAAGCCAAAATGCTCCCCTTTCTCTACCACCTTCTTCAATTTTGATTTACTGGGTTATGATGAGCAGTTCAACCCCTTGATCAAACAAAACTCCTTTAAGTCAAAACAAGCAGGCTTATTTTCACACAAAACCACATCTCATGACACATCTTATCATTCTTAATATATCGCAACAACAAATAATGGATCATCTGCCCATTGAATTTAAGATGTTACAACATGTTTCTCAAGTGTCTAAAACATGACTGCTTGAATCTTTTCTTCAAATCTTGCTTAAATTCTCGGTATGCAACCATCTTTGATCTAACTGATATGTTCGTTAGGAAAAATACAACCTCGTCTGTTAAAGTTCGAAGGAGATACTGCTCCATGGAAATATCATTATCTTCATCAACACTATTTATTTCACTACCGTCACTCTATTTACTATTTTCACTACCACTACACTCAGTAACATCATCACTAGACTCATCGACATATCCATTTATTTTCTTTATGGTCTCCGAATCTGATTTCGATTCTTCCGCTTCAATTTTCTTCCTTTTAGAGGCATTTTCAACTACCTTTTTTCTTCTTTTTCTATTGCTAGAAGCAGAACCACGCGTGGTATCGACTGTGTGTTTAACACCAACTCTAGCTTTACATATTTTTTCATATTATCTACACCTAAAAATAATTTTTTAATTTTCAATTCATAGACCACAAGTCTACTAATAGAAATAATTCAATGCTCAAATGAAAAGACAAAATAACTAAGAATTACCCACCATTAAACAGTTTATTACACAAAATACTAGAACTGAACCAAAATCCAACAGCGTGATGAACGAAAAATTTTCAGTTAAATGTGCGGTATCAAAACTCAAATATTGCTACAAATCAAACTAATTGGCTATAAATTTTTCAATTTTCACTATTTAATCAATAAACTTCTAAAAGAATTTCATACACCTAAAAATTTATTTCAATCTAGGACATTGTTAATTCATAGACCACAAGTCTACAAATAGAAACAGGTCACTGTTTGATTCAAATAGCCAAAATAACTCAGAAATTAACAATTATACCACAATTCAACACTGTAGTGCTCGAAAAATACCAGAACTAAAGCAAATCTTCTTAACAAAAAATTTAAAATTCAACACCGTGATCGATGAAAAAATCTGTCAGAACTGTCAAATCAAAACTCAACCATTGCTACAGAATCAAACTAATTACCTATAAAATTCTCATATTTTAACTATTTAATCAACCACATTCGAAAAAAAAATTCCTATACTACATTACTATGAAACGAATAATAATAAAAATCGCTAAAATGGATCTCAAATAATCAAAACGTAATTTTAACTTACCTTACAACGCAAAAATTACCCCTTTGCCGCTGGAGAAGAAGAAAACACAAAAATGACATTTGAAAAAAAAAATCTTGGGAGTAGTAGGAGTTTGAGAAGTTGCAAAGGAGAGAGAAGAGGTTTTGTTTAATATTGAAAGAAGTGGAGGGTATTAGGTGTTGTTTATTAAGCTCTCAAAGTTTTAGAAATGATGGAAAGGCCTCTTGGCCCACGTGTGGACCCCACTTTTTATACTTTTAGGACCCTAATCCTAAAAGTTATATCAAAAAGAAATTAAGTGGGTATTTGGCAAAATAAGTTTAAACAGTGGGTACAATCCTAATTCTTCAACTTCACCAAACCCCAGCCTAAAAAATTTTAAAATTTATTTTTTAAAAAAATTTCAAAAAAATTTATTACCCCACCCTACCCCCTACACTTACTAGCCCTTCTCCCAGCACCAATTTTTTTTTTTTAATTTTTAAATTTGTTGTTTCAAAAATTTCCAAAAAAAATATTACGCCACCACCACCTCCTAGCTACCAGCCCCCCCAATCCACCCATAAAAAATATTTTAAAAAAAATTTCAAAAAAAATTCCTTACCCCATTTTCCTACCCTACCCTCGACCCCCCACCCCAAATATTTTTTTTTAAAAAAATCATAATTTTTTCTTACCTTATCCCCCTTTTCCTATTCGTTTTCATTATTTTGTATTAAAGATATACAAATAATTTTAGAAAATATTTTTCTATTTGCGTAATGAACACAAGAAAATAAGTAAGAAATAATTTCTTTTCCTGAAAATTTTATTTTTGTATTCCATACTGAATATCCCTGTAGCATACATAAACGACATATTCAAACTTCGTACACTTATAGTTAGAGGTCACACTTCAAAACACCAAAAGAAAATGAACTTTATTACTATAAAAAATGAATCCGATTATATTTATTTTGATCTACTCTTATATTGATTTTGCTAAAATTTACATGAATTTAACTACTTAATAAATTTACATGGCATAATTTGTGATAAATTAGTAGGAAAAAAATTATTTTATTAATAATTATTGATAAATTTAACATTTATAATAATTAAGGACATTTTAGTAAATTTATCAGTTGTGATACAGTACCTTACTGTCAAACCAAACAATAAAATTGTTGTTAAACAGTAGTGAATGATACATTTATCCAAACATGGTATTGTACTATACTATACAGTACAATATTATACCATACAACACCGTACATTATAAAATCATGACAAACCACCATTCAAAATAGAGTGTAGAGAGTGTATCCTTAATTACTAACTAATACCCATTGTTATATATCTATGAAAAATTACTAGGTTCAGTCTTTATTATCTCTCCTCTCTCTAGTGCCAATGGTTGTTAACTACTAAAATCGACTATTTCTCTATACATGCCTCCTTATGGACCATCGAATGGCCCTCTCAGGCACGTCCAAAGGGTCAATCGATCCCCACTAAGAGTCAAAATACTTCCATAGAACTAATTTATCAATAACCAAGCTATGAAATCGCAATTGCTACCATTGAAACTTCATCGATAAGCCCTAGTGGGAAAAATTAGTAAATGGTCAAAGCAGGGCACACCACCCACAATGGCATTCCCGCGGTAATATTCAAAACTATGAACTATTATGGAATTATGACTGGGGAGTGTAAATTTACCATTGTTGGTAGATTCCTATGGCCAAACCATAAATTTGTGGGGTCCAGCCTTATCCTTCATGATGCAGGAAATAAAGTTTGTATTTGCTATATTTCCATATCCTAAATTGTCAAGCTTACATTTATTAGATAGGAAAAAGTCAAGAAACATTTGATTTTCAATGGTTCTTTGATGTCATTAATGACATCGACATGGGACGTTCTTTGCCTATAAAAAGAGCTTATCAGCTTATTGGTTCAATACACTAAAATAGAGAGAAAAATAATATTAAGAGAGAGAAGTAAGGTACTAAAACACCCCAAATTTTATCCCTTGAAAATTTCTTGACCCCTGATCTTACTGCCCAGACTACGACTCATCATACGAGTCATAGGGTGTCACTATAAGTCGCAGGACTCTAATCGTAGCCTGACTAGTGTGTTTCACTAAGTCTCTATTTTGGTCATAATTGATACCCAATGAGTCATCAAGACCCATTACGAGTCATATAATGGTTCTCATAGCCTAACCAGTAAGGGTACCCAAATATTTCTACCTTGAAAATAACTATACCATATAAGTCGTAAGGTCTGATTATGAGTTGTAAGGTATGAATCATAGTCAGACCAGTGTGCATACCCCATGATATTATCCAGACTATGATTTTAAGGAATGACTCATAGACAGTCGTTATGAGTTGTCATGTAACCTGTAGTGATTGGGTAGTCAATTTTCAATCTATTTATTAAGGGCATTCTGGTCATTTCCCTTTTTTCTTACTTAGACCCCACGACCATAAAACCCCTTTGGGGCATTATTTTCAACACTTATTAGTCATAAACACTCTCTCAAACTCTCTCAAATCCCTAAGGCAAGAACAAGCTAGCATTTCAAGAAATTGGCATCTAGAACTTCCAAGGGTTGATTTCTCTTCATAAACCTTGATATCTCAGGCATGTTTCTCTTCTTCAATTCTCAATTTATAAAAAGCATGTGTTTTACTTGGATTAAATCATATGGATTTGAATATGGTTTTTGTTATGATTGAGGGTTTTGACATAGTTGATTCTTAAATTATTTTTCCATGATTTATGATGATTTATTATTGGTTTTGAACTTATGGGGTGCATGGGTATGGTGAATAAACTAAGGGGTCGCTGTTTCCTCCAAATTGGTGTTTTGAAATTAGAATTAGTTTTGGATAATTGTGTTTCCTCAATCCATTTGTGTAATTGGCTTTGAATTGTGAAATTGTCACTTGGTTTGACGTACTCACTAATGATATTGCATAAATGGTTAAACAATGAACATGGATTTTGAAGTCTATGTTGGCTATGTTTTGATTTAATAAACTAAAGAAGGCTGAGGCATTCCTCATATTTGATTTGATAAACTAAAAGAGGTCAAGGCATTCCTCTAATTTGATTCGATAAACTAAAGGGAGTCGAGGAATTCCTCCAGAATAATGGAATTGTAATGGCATCATGATAAGCTTGCAAGTGTAGTGTATGAATATACCCATGATGTGCTTTAATGTATGATTCCTTGGTAACTAAAAGAGTTATGTGAAACTTGTTTTAATTTGGGCTTAATGGGGGTTATGTAGCAAAGGCATGAAGGTGTGGGTCTTGGATGACTTATACTAGAAACTCATGTTTGCCGTTGTAAGGTTTGGTCTTGATCACCTGTGTGTGTGGTTCACACAATTGATATATTTGTATCTTGAAGTGATATGGGGTCGGGGCATTTCCTAGTCTTTCTTGATACCTCTGGTTCATACGGCTAACACACACTGGGGGTCCTTTAAGTAGGGGAAGCTGAGCCTTTATAGCCTTCGGGTGCCTATTTATAACGATTAAGCTATATAGTCCAGGTTAAAGTTTTACTTCATGCTAAACCTTTTTCCCTATCTTGGTATATTATTTATGTATGTATATGATGATGCTCATAGTTGGATTTGACTTGGTATTATTTTATCCCTCATCCTCAAGTTACGTGCTAGTGCTCAACCCACTAATCTTCTCTAGACATTGCATCCTCAAGCGATGCAGGAACCAAAGATACTTCTACTTCTCCTGTGCAGTGTTACGTGGATCATCTCGGTTTGTTGGTCGATTGTGGTGAAGTGGTGAGTTTCCATACTCCGAAAGAATTGGTTATTTCATCAGGTTTCCTTCATAAATTAGAATTGATGACTTCTCAGCTAGTCCAATAGGCTTGGTTACGGAATGATCTCCAGTCACAAGACACTGGCAATGGTGTAGAAATTTTGGTGTCTTTTTTGGCAAGCCCAAACCAGTTCTGGTGCTAGCCTTATTACTACTTGTCATATGCCCTTAACATTTTCATTATCATTGTCAAGGTCATTTTCAGAGTCGGGGGCATGTCGCACTTAGATTGGTTTCGGTTTTGTTGAAGGCTTTGTGGATATTACTGTGTACATGGGTATTCGTGTTGATGTTTTTTATCGACATCGGTTAATTGATATTGACTTGTCTTAGATTCTTTTAAGCTTTTATATCATATCTTGTTAAATATTTAGATTTCAGCCACTGCTAGGTGTGTTGTGTTTTGTTGATTAGGCAACGGGGGTGGTCTCTGGTCCTCAGGGGACTTGATATTTCTGTCATGGCCAAGCCCTAGTTTGGATCGTGACAAAGTTGGTATCACATCCTAGGTTTGATATCATTGGGTGTCCAAAAAGCCGTGTAGGGTAGAATCTCTTTTATAGGTGTGTAGAGCACCACATTTATAATGAGAGGCTACCAGGCATTTAGGAATGTTTTCTTTTCTTGTGTTCTGTTTTCAGGCTTAGAGTCTTAGGTCTTGAAAATGCTATAACTTCCAGTTAATCGCATTTCAAATCATTCTTTCTAGAAGATCTGATGCTCGTAGGGACTCTTCCATCCCGCTTGAGGACAATATGGATGGAAATTATCCCATTTATGGGGTACAGACCTGGCCTAGGGTCTCTAATTTTGAATGCCCTCATGGACTTCTATCGAGCCCCACTGATTCTTCTCCAGCGGGTGACACTCGTACTCAGTCACCTCAAGGAAGTATTTCTAATTCTGCATTATGTCGTTCTATTCTCCTATTAACCCAGATAGTGGTCCCTCTATCACGCCAGTCGAATCTTGTTAGTGGAAGAATGAATCAGGCAAAGGTGAGAGATAAGCAGAGCAAGAAGTTCAGATATTCAGAGCAGGGGAGGGATCAGAGAGATAGTGGTAGAGATTGTAGGCAGTTGCCTAAGAAGAGTAATTAGGGGACACTACAAAAAATAGCGTTTAGCAACAGATTTGTAGAAACATGTCACCCTTCGTTGCTAAATAACAATGGATTGGCAATAAAATAGAACTTTTATCACTAAATAAATGAAAATAAAATCAGTAGCCGAATTAGTGATGGATTAACGACATAAAGTAAAATCTGTTGCTATATTTTGATGCTAAATATTGGCGCTTTTATTTTGGTGACAAAATTAGCGACATAAAAGGGAGAAAAATTTTTTTAAATGGTGGAGATGGATATAGCAACGAAAAAATTGTCACAGTAATTATTTTACCATTTTAAAAAATATATTAGAAATTATTGTAATGGAAAAAGGCATTTTGAGGTATTTGTTCTAATTAGCAATGGATATAATTTCCGTTGTTGAATCCGCCACCCCACCAATTAAATATAGGCAATGATAATGCTAGACTTATATGTTAATTTAAGTGTAAGATGATAGTCGTCAATATATTTACCCAACTTTGGAGTCGGGGTTGAATCCACGAGGAACAATGTGAGTGGTGATCAAATTAATTTGAAATGATAGATACAAGTTAAATTCAAACAAATGGTACAAAAAGATAAAATGGGGGAGATAGGTTCCTACGCTAATATTTCTTTTTGGTTTTTTTCTAGTATAAATTTGGGGCTACGAATAATTAGAGTTTTAAAATTATGCACGGATCTTGGAATTATGCATTACTAAGGGAGTGATATGTGGGAGTTATAAATTAACCTTAATTTAGTAAATCAAATATGGGTAGGCTTGGTTACAGATTTTGATGCTAGTCTTTCAACAAAACACCAAACTTTCACCCATTGCTTCTTTTGAATACCTAATAGGTGTGTTCAACAATTGATAACCACAACCTCAACTAGGCATCCCTATTTCTAGGATGATACCCATTGCATAGTTAACCTCACATTCATTTTTATGTCTAAGATAGTGAAAATTTAGCAAACTACATACGTAATTGTCTATCATTGCTTTGGTCTCCACATCTCTTTTTTGAGAATTATATGGATTCCTAAAGTTCACTCAAAACCCTTCTTTCAAAGATGGCCTTGAACTTTCTAGAGATTGGAGCTTTCACCCATCAAACCCTTGTGGGTATTTAGGGCTTTCACCCATCAAATCCCAACAAAGTAGCATAGCAATGAGAAAACCCACAAACATGAATTACCAAATATATGCTAATAATAACAATCCACATACACTTTAACCCCTATTCACACATAACCCCAAGAGGGAAATTTAGCTAGACGTAATATAAATAAGCATAGATATACCCATAATCTCCATTGAAATGAATTGTTAAAGAATCAAGCAAAAGTTACTTCAAACTTGTCTCTCCCACAATATCAACAATGGAAGTGAGCAAATCTTCCACTAGAAAGTCACCCAAAATTTATACAATATTTTATTCTTCAAAAATAGAGGCTATGAAGTCTAAAGCTAAACCTAAAAATTGAGGAAGATGAATTCCTTTATAATGATAGGGTTTGAGTCATTTATGTCAAATTGGGATCAGTATATGTAATTATAGTTTTTCCCTTGGGTTGAACTCCTCGCTAGGCTGCGATCGCGCGTGTGTGGTCGTGATCGCGGTTGCTTGACTTCTGTTTGACTACCGTGATCGTGGTCACCAGGCCACGATCGTGGTAACTGAGGCCAGTCCTACTCAAAGTTTGCAACTATTCTTTTTTGCTCCTTTTTTGATCATTTTGAGCTCCAATCCATATCTTTCCATCCCTTCAACTCTATGCCTGGAAAGAGTAGATATTAGTGCATTTAATCATGAATATGTCTCATTTATTCATTTAAATCAAAGCAATTTTCATGAATATTGAGTGAGAATGTGTGGTCAAATCACTACTCATTAGGCAACTCTTTTGTTTCACTTTATTCCAATACTTAGGTCTTCTCTGCCTCTTTTGAAAATAGACTCTTATTTCCCTTTTATCTCAATTGAGAAAAGGGAATCTCTCAATCAAAAAGGTAATTAAACTCTCAATTTCAAATCTAAATTAGAGGTATGATTCTAAATCTCCTAGCGTGAGTTGTTTTGCCTCATTCAATTTCTTAATTTCTAAGTTAAAAGTCACTTGTAAATGATAATGTTAGGGTTATTTAAGCTCTTTTGTTACTTCTAAAAAGTTTAATTATTGTGTTAAGAAGTTTGATTAGTGGTTATTTAATAGAAATAGGAACCAAATTTTTTTCTAGAATTTCAATTTATGGGGTTTTTATATTTTCTGTTGCATGTTCATTAATCTTAAATTTCTTCAACAGAATCTCTTGTTGTGGGGTTTAATTTTGTGTGGACTGATTATCTCAGGTTTTATTTAGTCTATTTTATATTCAAAAAAGTAGAAAACGTAGAGCCATTTGGGTCTTTTTTGTTTATTATTGATCTAATTTTGTGTAAATAATAAAATTTACTATGTTTCATGTTCCTCTGAAATTGTGTATTTGTCATAATTATTTTCTCTTTCACTATCTAGAGGATTGTAGTAATGCCTTGAGCAATTGTCAATTGTGTTTGTGCCATGATTTCTTGATCTGTTATGATATAGTCTATATTAGAAATAGCCTGGTAAGATTTGCATACACTTGCCCTTCTGCAGATGCCATTTGTGGGATCACGGTTGGTATATATTTTTATTGTTTTTCTTAATCTGATGGTGTTGTTATGTTTTGGATTTTCAGAGAGACTCACTAAGGATTTTCTATGAATCTTATACCAGTAAATACCAAAAAGTGAGCTAGAAGCTATCTGGTACTATAACATTCTCCTTTTTAAATAATTTTGGATCAGTTTTTCATATATTTCTCTGTTGCCATTTGTGTTCTTGCGTATCTGTGAAACTATATCTATTTTTTTTAGTTACAAATTGCTTGAAAAGGTGCAACCATGAACATTTTGATGCCCTTAAAGGACAAATTTTGTTCTTGTCCTAGCTTCTAACAAACTTTATGTCATTCACTTGGTTAATGCATCTGTATTAGCTCATACTTTCATTTTGTCATTTGGTCATATGCTTTATTAAATGAGTAACTATTCTTAGTCTAAATGGTGAGATAAGTAATGGTGTAGATCTATTCATTATTATAAGAAAACAATAGTAGGAAGAAAATTTTGTTTTCTGCTAAAGATTACTCTCTAGTCCTAATGGGAGTATAGGGTGCCCCTCAGGGTACAGTAGATTATGGATTCAGAGGGCTTGTGCTTGAGTGTCGTTGTACATAATAGTGTAAGTATGCTGGAAGAAGTTTAATTACAAAAGGTAAAGTACCAATTTTAGAGAGGTGCACCTCAAATATTTAATTCTTACAACCAAGTAGAGAGTGGTATAGTCTTTGTTACTTCTGTCTATTGAACTGAAATAAAATGACTTAAGAATCTACATATAGTTGAGGATTTGTTCTTATTCTGATTCACAATTCAAATAAAATCAATTGATTTATTCTTAACTTTTGTGATCTAATTTTGTGTTAAATTTGTAAACTTTATTTGTTTTTGTTGCCAACAAAGTTGCAGCTTATTTTCTGGTTTTGTTTAGTGTTTAGATTTTGGGTATGTAGTTTGCTAAAATTTGATGTTCTAATATTGTTGTCGGAAGATTTTGCCTCATGCCTTATGATTGTAAATGCATCTGTTTCTACTATTATTCCAACTGTAAGACATTATAATCTTTTTTCCCTTTTTATGATTGTAAATACAGGAGTAGTTGAAGGAGCAAAAGTTGCTTAGTAAGTTTGACAAAGTGTTGCAGAAGCTTTTATTAACATATTCGACTTTGAAACTTTCAGTAAGTTTTCTTCTCAAAGTGTTATGTTATGATAATTTTCTTTATTTGCAATTTTCAATTAGATTTTTAATTATGATTTTGAGCTAAAGTTGATCAGATTTTTGTTTGGGGAAAGAAAAATGCATGTATGTTATAAGTTTTGTAAGATAATACTTGAATTAATTAACTTATAGTGGCATTACTAATCTTGGTTATAGTGATATACACTAGTGTCTATTTCTTGCAAAAAGTATAAAGTTAATTGAAAGTTCTTGTTATAGAAAATTTAAGGTTGGAACTTAAGGTGATTCAAGTTAGAAGTTTCACTTTTGTTTGTAATTAAACTTTTTGCTAACCCTTATTAAGAAGGACAATGAATGGTATGTTTTGTTTGTAATTTCTTGTTTATTTAGCAAAAAGTGACTGATATATTCTATTTTCTTATAAAAATAGAAAGATATATTCTAGTTTATTAAGATATTTAATTTTTTCTTCTCTTTAGTGATAATCCTGGATGTATGAATTATTAAAAAATAAAACTCTAACTGTGTTGTTTATGTCGACATTAATAGAAATAGGAATAATCCAAAGCGAGGATGGATGTATGATAGGTTAGATGGATGAGGGGCTATAAAATCTAGATTCATTACTAGTGTGAATAACTTTATCCAGTTTGCATATTCTCAACAAAATTGCATGAGTGGTAACAACATTAGATGTCCATGTAAAAAATATCGCAACATTAAATACAAGGATGTTGAAACTGTTGGATATCACCTTCTTCATGATGGATTTGTTAAGGACAATTTTGTTTAGAAACATCAAAGGAAAAAAGATGTGATCGATGAGATTTTTTCTAGTAATGATTTGAACAATGGTGCTCAACTTGAATTGGGATATGATAATCCATATCGACATATGATTTTGGATGCTGTTGGTCCCAACTTTAACCATGGTTTGAGTTGACAACCTTACAATGATATTGAACCCAGGTCATCCGTATAAACCTTCAATTGATGAGGAGCATAATACTTCGAGGGAGAATGAGCGTAATTTAGAGTCCCAAAAATTTTATGATTTATTGTAAGTTATTGATGCAAAATTGCATCCTGATTTTTCCCTCTCTCAACTTGCAGTAATCTCTTGAATGTTAAATATTAAGATGGAGAATACTATGTTACAAAGGGGTTTTAACCAAATGATGCAATTGTTTAAAGAGGCTTTACCGGAAGATACCTACTATTTGATAATTATTATCAGACTAAGAAGCTAGTGCATAGCTTGAGTTTACCGGTTGAAAAGATTGACTATTATGAATCGGGATATATGTTGTATTAGAAAGACAATAAACATCTTAGCACTTGTAAATTTTGTGGCAAAGAGAGGTATAAGCGTCGATTTGGCTCTCATAAGAGGAAATTGGTCCTTTACAAGAGAATGTATTATTTTCCTTTGATTCCTAGGTTGAAGAGATTATATGCATCCTATACTACAGCTGCTGACATGAGATGGCATCATGAATATATAAAAGAGAATGGGGTAATGTGTCATCCATCAGACTTTGAAGCTTGGAAGAACTTTAATGAAACTCATCTTTTTTTTTGCCGATGAACCAAGAAATGTAAAGTTGGGGGTATGTACTGATGGCTTCTAGCTATTCAGTCAGTTTAGGAGAAAATATTCTTGATGGACAGTAAATGTCACTCCATATTATTTACCTCCAGGGATGTGCATGAAAGAGGCTTATATGTTCGTCATTATTCCAGGGCCAAACAATCCCAAACATAAAATTGATGTTTACCTACAACCTCTAATAAAGGAATTGACCTTGCTATGGGAGACAGGTGTAGAAGAACTTGATATCTCTGAGAAAATAGAACTTTCAATTGAGAGCAGCTTTGATGTGGACAATCAATGACTTTCCAGCATATTCTATGTTATCTGGATGGAGCACTGCAGGTAAGTTTGCTTTTCCTTTTTGTATGGAGAAAACACAATCCTTTAGATTACAACATGATAAAAAAATATCATGGTTTGACTGTCATAGTATAGTCTTTAACCAACATCATCTATTTAGGAGAGATCATAAAAACTTTCTTAAAGGTCGAACTGTCAAAAGATACCACCACCCTACAGAACCGAAGAAGAAATATTGAATCAAATTTATGATTTAGGAATAAGAAAAGTAACAGAGTTAGATGTAGAAGAAGTTAATCAAGGAATGTGTATTTCTTGTGGATGGAAAAAATGAAGCATCTTTTAGGATTTTCCTTATTGGAGTTCTAACATTATTCGACATAACCTTGATGTCATGAATATTGAGAAAAATTTCTTTGAGAATGTATTTAATACAATCCTCAATATTTATAAGAAAACCAAGACAATCCACAAGCTCGTCTAGATATGGTCAATTACTGTGATCGACTTCAATTGGCAAAGGATGCTTCTGGAAAATATTCCAAAGTTGTATATACAATAGAAAAGGAAGCAATAACGATCTTGTTCAATTAGGTGAAAGACTTAAAATTTCCAGATGGGTATGTTTCAAATTTGGGTAGATGTCCAGACATAATTGCAAAGAGGTCATTTGGCATGAAAAGTCATGATTGTCATGTGTTCATTTAATAATTGATGCCTATTTGTTTTCGTGAACTACTTCCAAGTAATGTATGGTAGGCACTTACATAATTGAGCTTAATCTTTAAAGATCTTACATCGACTACTCTCTGAGTGGATGACATGGAGATATTCCACAAATCTTGTGCAAGTTAGAACGTATATTTCCTCCTGGGTTTTTGGACTCAATGGAACATATCTTGTGCATCTTTCGTATGAAGAAAACATTATTGGACATGTACAATATCGATGGATGTATCCTTTTAAAAGGTAATGCAAAACTACATGTTGAACTTGCGACAATTATGTTATATTTAACTTTTCAAAAATAACGGTTTATCCATTTATCTATTTAGGTATCTTGGAACTCTTAAAATAATGATTGGGAATAAAGCAAGTGATAAGGGTTTCATATGTGAAGCATACTTGATGACAGAGTCAACACTATTGTTTTCTCATTATTTTGAACTATATATAATGACACACATCATAATGTGGATCGTAATAATAATCGTGGTATTTTGGAAGATCTTGAAGGAAATTTATCAATATGCACCCATCCAGGTAGATTATGGGGAGAATCAAAACAAAGGAATTTAACTCTTGAAGAAATCAAAGCTGCCCAAACTTATATTTTACTAAATTGTGAAGAGGTTGAGCCATTTGTGAGGCAACAAAAGTTAGTTGTATCAACTTAATTTTATAAGCATATTCATATATCATGACTTGAAATTGAACTTATGTTCTTTCAATAAAGTATGTTCGTGCAACGTTTGCAAGAAGAATTTCTAAATCTCTCTCAGTATCAAATAAATGAGCCTTAAAGCAAATTTCTCTATATGGTTTAAGGAAATGTCAGGCTTCAAAAATTAAAATCTTCTATACAATTATGCAGTTAAATTGACTTATGAAATTGAACTAAATTTTAGAATCTTTTAAATAGGTCCGACTCAATCATATTGATAATGAATTCCTACATAGTCTTGCTCGTGGACCATTGATAGGCACTACATCTCATTCAGTGTATTTTGTTAATGGATACAAATATCATACAGATTTCCATTGTAGAAAAATATCAACAATGAACATTGGAGTTTGTATCTCAGATTCAAATTTTAGTGATTTCTATGAGCGGATAAAAGAGATTATAGAAGTGGAAAATCGTGAATCACCTTCAAAGCAAACTGTACTATTCAAATGTAAATGGTTTAACCCAACTATGGATGTTGGTGTTAAAAAGAATAATCAGTATAAATTGGTTGATATCAACCATCGTTGGCGATATAAAAAATATGAACCTTTTATTCTAGAAATGCAAGCAACTCAAGTGTGTTATGTGTCTTATCCTAGCAAGAAAAAGGACAAGGATGATTGGGCAGCTGTATTGAAGGTCAAACCTTCCAATATTATTGAATTACCTGATGATAAAATTGAGACAGTTGCAAAATTGAATATTCCATTTCAAGTTAAAGAAGTTCAAGTCTATGAGCTAGACATGAATATGCCACGGATGAAAGTATACCCTTACATGAACCAAATAGTGGATTGATTGAATTGGATGAACCCATTGATGATGGTTTATTGCAAGAGCAACATATGATCTAGGAGGAAGCTACAAAAGAAGAGTATAAAATGGAGGAAACTGAGGATAATGAAAAGTAAGATTTTGAAGAAGACACAGATAGTGATTAGTGCTTGATAAAAAAATGCTATTGTATCTTAATTTTATTTTGTGAGCAGCAATTTTATTGAACTAGTATCATTTTCTTTGTTTCTGCTTGCTGTTTACTCCAAACTTATTGTTAATCCTGCTTTGTATCTAATTAAACTAAAAAAAAATCTTCTCCTTTAAAAAAAATCTTCCCCTTTAGCCATGATCATCTGCTAATTTTTCCAGTTGGATCTTTCATCTGTTGTTTCTGCTTATAGTTAGTTCTAAATGAATAATCATCTATATATTCTATGTATTATGTTTAGAGTCTAGTTGTTTGTCTTGCTTCTATTATACCCTTGTTGTCAATTTTTGACTCTTTTATTTATCATCCATGTTTTTAGGCTACAACTTTGCTTTCTATACAAATTTTTCGTAAAGACTCAAAAATTGATGTTCAAAAGTAGATTATTTACCATCTCTGATTCCCCCCCTATGTTGTTGTGAGTATCTTGTAGGATTCTAATGTTACATTTGCACAAAATTAGATAGGATTTAGTGTACATATTTATTGCAGATTTGACTACTCTAAAAAAAGAAAGATGAGTTTTTCTTTTTTGGATCAGATTTGTTCTTTTACGTTTTTTGATACCTTATCTACATATTTTCTGGTTCTCTTGGGATTATTCAGTTTGTATCTTATTTCCACTTAACTAATATAGTTTTTATAGATATGGCAAGAGGTAGAGGTAGAGGTCGCAAAAGCATAGGGCGTGTAGGCAAGTCTGCAGTTAGGAGTAATCCTGAAGTTACTGCAAATATACCTACTATTCCCACTCCTACTACTGTTGGTCCTCAAGCTGGTGTTTGTCCTCAAGTTGGAGGAATATATGGTCAAGATTATAAAAATCAAGTTCAGCTATTGATTCTTCATATTACACTAACGGTTCAAACTTCTAGTAATGGTAGTAACCCTACAACAACTAAATTTCCTCCCACTACTCCAAATCAGATCAACATAACAGCTGAAGGTACATCTACTCTAAGGAACCAAATAGGTGAGGGTCTTAACCAATCGACTTCGTCTTGGAAAATGTATGAATATAATAATTAAGCTGTAAAGAACAAATTATACAGTATCTTTGGTTTCTTTCTGGAAGTATCTCAGGTTGATTTCTGTTGTCTTCGTCTCGAAAATAAATGAATGAAATCAAATTGTGGTCTTTTTTATTTCTACATATATATATATATATATACAGAGGAGTACTTGTGCACAGAATTACAATATTGTATGTTGTTGTGAGTATTTTGTAGGATTCTAGTGTTACATGGGATTCCAAAATTACAATATTGTATGTTTTTGTGAGTATTTTGTAGGATTCCAGTGTAACATGGGAATCCAGAATTACAATATTGTATGTTGTTGTGAGTAATTTGTAGGATTCTAGTGTTACATGGCATTCCAGAATTATAATGTTGTACGTTGTTGTGAGTTCTCGTGCACAGTTTGCATCTTATATCCACTTTAACTAATACACTTTTTTAATAGATATGACTCGAGGTAGAGGTAGAGGTCGAGGAAGCATAGGGCGTGTAGGCAAGTCTGCAGTTGGGAGTATTCCTGTTTTTACTGTAAACATGCCTACTATTCCCACTCCTACTGTTAGATGGTCAAACTTATGATCATAGTAGTAACCCTACAACACCTGAATTATCTCCCACTGCTCCAAATCAGAGCAACCCAAGAGCTGAAGGTACGTCTATTAAAACCAACAAAGTAGGTAGGGGTATATCTGCTCGCAACATAATTGGAGAGGTAATTCCAATAGGAGCCATGTTCGGACCCTTGTTACTCTAACTTCTGCAAGGTTAGTCCACGTTTTTTCTATTATTATTATATATTATTTTTAATTTATGATAGACCCCTAAATATTGTCTTCACATTGATACAGATTGCAACCTTCTAAAGCATACTCCAATAGCATACATGAGTCTTTCAAAAGTGAACTTGATCACAATAGAATCAATTGGAAAAGTGTCTCATATGATA
Organism: Capsicum annuum; assembly: GCF_002878395.1. Taxonomy (NCBI): domain Eukaryota; kingdom Viridiplantae; phylum Streptophyta; class Magnoliopsida; order Solanales; family Solanaceae; genus Capsicum; species Capsicum annuum. The sequence goes on along the minus strand of NC_061114.1, from coordinate 93,110,130 downwards.
TAAAAAATAGCTATTTTGGGGAATTCAAGATATACATCTTCATCATAAATAAATTTTTAAAGTGTATTCACTTTTATAAATACAATATTAATGTGTTACTTTGGAAATTTATTTCAGAAAAACTTTTATTGGGATTCTTCCATTAGTGATGCTTCAAGTAAAGAAACAGTGGATGATTAAGGCAGCAACTGTGTATAAAAATTTCATTGCTAAAATCAAAGAGAAAGGGATTCGGCAAGAATTTATACATGAAGATGTCTGGGAAAGCTAGAAGTGACTTTGGGCAGATCCTAAGTGTGTTAAAAAGTCAAAAACAAATACGTAAAATCATCTTGGTGGAAAATAAGTCGTTGGTGAAACTCACATGGGAGGATCTATCTCAATTGGAGAGTACCAAAAGAAACTTGTAAGTATATATTTTAAGTACTACCCCCTAATTTCTTTCAATAGGAATATGTTAGCTGGTTTCATAGTCCCTAATAGCTCTATAGTGGTAGGAAATGTTATCATCATTACAACAAGAGCTAGTATTATATTGACATTGAGTTTGAAATATATTTATCCTTTTGTGGTTGGTGTTTCTTCTCTCATGTATTGTGTGTTAATCTTATGACTGTTTCTCTCATGTATTGACATTGAGTTTGAAGTAGATTTATCCAAACTGACATTGTGGTTTCTTCTCTCATGTATTGACATTGAGTTGCTCAGTAGATTTATCCAAATTAACCTTGTGGCTACTGATATTGTGGCAACTTTTAAAAAAAATTCTCTTTTATTAGTTTTTTATATAAAATAGTATGCAGGTGTTGGATGAAAATTTCCCTACTATTTTTATCAAAATAGTATGTATGCATTTCCCACATTTGTTGCCCATATGAAAATTTCCCTACTATTTATGAATTATGAAAACAGTAGTGATGCATTTCCCACATTGTGATGCCTATGCATATGCATTTCCCACATTGTCCCTTGTATGCAACAATGTTGATACCTTCCTCTTCTATTAGTTGTTGATGTTGTTTTATTAAAAATTTAAAATAGTGAGTTACACTTTAACATGTAAAATGAATGGTCCAACAGTTTCATTATTGTACAATGCTCAACACTTCTTTTTTTACAGGCTGCTGAAATGGGTCGAGATCTAACACTAAGTGATTTACATTTTCATGTGCACACACATGATCATGATGGAAAATCTTTCATTGATGAACATTTCTGAATTATCCATGTAAGACTAAATCTTAATGTAGTAGTTTACTTAATTCTTGTTTTTTTAGTTTAAAGTAGTTTTTGGTATCTAATCATTTTTAAGTACAATCTGTTCTAATTTCACTTTCTCTATTACAAGACAGATATGAAGAAATATTATGAGAAAAAATATTATCACAATTTGATATTGATCAATTTTAAGCATATTACCAAGCTGTGGGAGGAGAAAAGAAGCAAAAATTATTTGGTCTTAGATCTGAAGCAAAAGGCTACTACGGGCAAGGTCTTTATGTTTCTTTTAGAAAGGCTTCATCTTAAGCTTCTTATGAATCAGAACCAACTGCATATTTAGATTTGGATGAGTTTGTGAAGCGATTGATTCCCGCACTTAAAAATTAGTTTATTCCTATTATCATTAAAGAGGTATAGAAGTTGATTTCTTTATGATCAGTTGTGACACCTCGTGCTGCTCCTTTTGAGGATCTTGATCCCTTACATTCAGATGATAATTTCAATCCTTAATCAGTGCATTGGTTTTTGATGGTCTATTTTATCAAAATGTATCAAATTGTGCAACAACAATATACACTTGAAGGATGTGGGTTCTTTAAGAATAGTTGGTAGATGTTTGGTATTGTGGATGTTTTGGACGTAATTATGTGTTTAGATTTTGCTATGTTTGGTATTGTGGATGTTTAGATTTTACTATCTATATATGTAGGTTCTTTTATATGAGTATTGATTATTTTAAGAATTTTGTAATATGCTTTTAATATGATTCAGCAAGATGTATTTAAAATAAAAAATGAAAAGATTTTGCAAAAAAACTAATGACGACGGATTTAGCAATAAATTTTATCATTGTCAAAGAAAAATATTTATAGTGGATTGAGGAAAATTAATTTTTATCACCAAAATTGGGGCCTAAATAACAAAATTTATTGCAACAGATTGAGAAAAATTATCTTTTGTCACAAAAATTGAGGCCTAAATAATAAAATTTATTGCGACGGACTAGCAACAAAAAATTTGGTCACAAAATTATCAAAATAATGAAATACATTATGAGATTAGTAACGACATTTATAAATATAACAACAGAAACATTCATTGCTATAAATGACAACGGATCACATTCATTGCTACAAATGGCAACGAATCACGTTCATCGCTATGACATTGCAAAATTGACAACGAATTTTATTTTTTTCCATTGCTAAGAGGTTATCAACAAGCAAAATAGCGACAACATCTATTCCATCATTGATCCATCGCTAAATTGATATAGCAACGAATATATGTTGATTAGGAATGAATTTTGTCTGTTGCTAAATGTTGCTTTTTTTGTAGTGGGAATTCCCATGTGGCTGTTAGTGCTCCTTACCCTAGGTCTTCTGGTGATCATCACTTTTGGGTCAATTATAGGTTTAAGGAACAGGGAGCCCAATTTTGGGACAATGGAGCTCAGTCAACCCCACCATATCATTCTTTTCGATTTTATGGTCAGTTACATCATGGCTAGTGTGACGAGGGAAGGAGTTAGTGTTATAGGTGTGGTCAATTTGGTCACACGCAGTGGGAGTGTCCTTCAAGAGTCGCTACTGGGAATAATAAGATTCCGGTTGCTACCTCTTCCATTTTTGCACCAAAGGGTGCTTACCTTGGTATCGGTTCAGGCCGGAGTCATTTTTATGCTCTTGTCAATTGTCAGGACTCCAAGGCCTCTTTTGATATCGTTACTAGTATGCTAAAACTTTTCTTCCTTCATGTGTATTTTCTACTTGATCCGGGGTCTACTCTTTCTTATGTGACCCCTTTTGCGGCTATTTATTTTGGTTTTGGTCCTGAGTGTATTCCTGATCCCTTTTTTGTGTCTACCCTAGTTGGTGACTCTATTATGGCTAGGGGATTCTATAGGGGTTGTATGGTATCTATATATGATGGGGAGATGTTGGTGGATTTAACAGGGTTCGAGACGTTATACTTAGATGTTATTTTTAGGATAGATTAACTCAATTCATGTTATGCATCTATTGATTGTAGAACTCAAAAGGTCAGTTTTCGATTCTCGAACAAATCAGTGGTTGAGTGGGAAGGTAGTCCCTAGTGCCTAAGAAAAGGTTTATTTCGTATCTTAGATCCCCAAAATTAATTTCCAAGAGATGTCTATATCATGTAGTTTGGGTTAAGGATTCAAATTCTAAGGGCCCTTCTTTGCAATTTGTCCTTGTATTCAATAAGTTTCCCGAGATGTTTTCTGATTATCTTCCTAGTATTTCTCCTAATAGGTAAATGAATTTTGGGATTAATTTTCTTTTGAATACCCATCCTATATTTATCCCTTCCTACAGAATGGCTCCGGTTTGGTTGAAAGAGCTTAAGGAGAAATTGAAGGACCTTCTTAATAAGGATTTTATCTACTCTAGTCCTTCTCTATGGGGTGCTCCTATTCTCTCAATGCGTAAGAAAAGTGGTTCCCTCCGGATATGTTATGTATAGATTATCGGCAATTGAATAAGGAATATTAGCTTGAGGGTAGCGAGGTAAAACTTAAGAGAGTAAATTGGCAGCTTGATGGGATATGTGGAAGAGGTTAGGTTGATAAGTTAAGAAATATTGGAGTTGGTAATTGGGATGTATACAAGAATTTTAGTGTTAGAGCGATGAATTAGGGTCAAGTCATTTGGTAAATAAGAGCATTGGGTTTATAAAAATATGTTGGACCCCAAGTAGTGTCTCGTGAGATGAGGTTTTAAGTATGTAAGTGCCCGATGTACCTAGTTCATATACACGGTGATACGCGTGGTGCGGAGTGTTGTGCTTATAGGTTCAGCGATGGAGTATGTCCACAATGATAGGATGGTGAACTAAGGTTGGTCTTGAATTTTCTCATGATGGTGAGTTTCAGGGAAGAGTCATGGTTAATCTACTCCTATTCTAGTAATTACCTATTTTGGTTAAGAGGGCATTCTACCAATGTCGTACGTGTTCTATAATGCCTATTCCTAAGGTCTGCATTCTCTATGCCGCGTATGTCCATGCTCTAACCCCTGACCTAGAAGAAATAATGGTTCTCATAAATCCAAGATTCCAAATATTCAAGCTCTATGTTATGACGCTCATGAACCCACCAACTCGTGTCTCACTTTATGCTTCGCTCTAAGGAACTGTACTTCTACTTACTATCGATTTATTTTATGTCATGTCTTAGCTCAAAGTGATGTTATATATGCAAGCTCATGACCATTCTCATTCCTTAGAAGGAGAAAAAGTAGTTTTAAGCAGCAGTCTTTGTCTTATTTCTTGAATATAAGTCTCAGTTTCATGTTATATGGCCCATGATATCTACCCTCGTGTTTTTCACTGTGCCATTTTGAAGAAATCATGCTATGTAACTCTTATTCCAAAACGACCATCTATTTATGATTTAAGTGGTTGCTATAAAATATTTCGTGCCCATTGTACTGTGTCTTGTTTCATGGGCCTCACTCTAAGTAGTACGCCTAGTAGGAGACATGATTTAGAAGTAACATTTCCATCCTTGATACTTGTACTCTAGTCCTGTAGTGAACCTCCTTTTGGTAGTATGGTAGTGACTCTAGAAGTTTAGTAATGCTATAGATAATGGAGTGGGTGTTCTTGATGTGAAAAATTTTGGGGATGATTTCTCGGGCTAGGGCCATAGATGAAGGTGGAAGAGTAAGATGAACTTTTGTTAAGTGAAACAGCTAAGAAGGAGAGATGTGATGGAACCTTAATGATAGTAATTAAAGTTAGGAAAATCCCTAAAGTAGGTGTAGAAAAGATGGTCGTGGATGGTGATTGATAGATACACAAACAGTGGTGTTATGTGACTAATATTCTCTGATTTAAGATCGGAGGATGTTTGATTATAGTGATGACATTGAGCAGTGTTATTAGAGGAATATAAAGTATAGGGTCTTATAGATTACACTAGCGCCTTTAATTTTGAGCTAGGCTTTAATATGGAAGAAATATGCAATTATACTCGGACTCTTATAGCTGTGTGTCAGTCTCACGGGGGAACTCGAAGATTGAAATGGTGGTGTTATATTCATACCTGAAAGCATAGTGGTGAAGTGCAATTATATTTAAGGGTTGTTAGGTGTATTATTTGGGGTGGAAGAAGCTTCTTGGGAAGCTGAAGAGGACATGAAGTCCAAATATCAATTATTGTTTCCCGCTTAGGATAATCATGCTTAGGGTGTGCGTACTCTTTAATATTTTTGTTTTCTGTCTTTGTTAAAGGAAATTGTGGTTGTGTTCTGTGTTAAAATCATGCTACTAGATGCCTTGACTCATCATTCGAAGACTAATAAACCTAAGGGGGATAATGAAACACCCCAGATTTTGGCCCTTGAAAATTTCTTGACCCCTGAGCTCACTGCCCAGAGTATGACTAATCATACGAGTCATAAGGTGTCACTACGAGTCATAGGAATCTAAACGTAGCCTGACCAATGTGTTTGGCTAAATCTCTATGTTGGTCACGATTAGCACCCAACGTGTCGTCAAGACCCATTATAAGTCATATAGTGGTTCTCGTAGCCTAACAAGTAAGGGTACCCAAATATTTCTGCCTTGATAACGAGTATATCGTACGAGCCATAAGGTCTAAGTATGAGTTGTAGGGTATGAATTATAGTCAGACCAGTGCACATACCCTATGATACTATCCAAACTACGAGTCTAAGGGTGACTCATAGCTAGTCGTTATGAGTGTTCAAGTGACCCATAGCGACTGGGCCGTTAATTTTCAATATATTTATTAAGGGCATTCTGGTCATTTATCTTTTCCCCTACTTAGACCCCATGACCATAAAAACCTTTTTCGGCATTATTTTCAACACTTATCAGTCATAAATACTCTTCCAAACTCTCTCAAATCCCGAAGGCAAGAACAAGCTGGGGTTTCAAGAAATTGGCATCTAAAGCTTCTAAAGGTTGATTTCTCTTCGTAAATCTTGATATCTCAAGCGTGTTATATAACACCCTAACTTAGGATAGGGATTCACATATCATCAAAACACAGAAGAGATATTAGGCGTATAAGTAAGCAAGTCTTACTCCCTAGTGACACATTCTAAAGTCGTGTGGGCCCGGGCCTAAAGCGAATAATATCACTAATGGGTTGGGCTGTTACAAATGGTATTAAAACTACTCCTATCTCAGCCTTGTTGATGTGGTCCATAGGTCAAACTGAGTTTAGGGAAATCTCGGTAAGGCATGGCAAACCTCAGTCCTGAGTCTAGACAAATCCCATTCAGTAGAGCAAACCTCAGCAAAGACGTTGAGTCCATAAAAGGGGGCGTATGTAACACCCCAATGTTGGATAGGGACTCCCACATCAGCAAAACACAGGAGAAATATTGGGTATATAAGTAAACAAGCCTTACTCCCTAGTGATGCATTTTAAAGCCGTGCAGGCCTGGGCTCAAAGCGGACAATATCACTAGTAGGTTGGCCGTTACAAATATATGTAACACCCCAACTTAGGATAGAGAGTACCACATCGGCAAAACACAAGAGAGATGTTGAATATATAAGTAAGCAAGCCTTACTCCCTAATTATGCATTTTAAAGCCATGCAGGCCTGAGCCCAAAGCGGACAATATCACTAGTGGGTTGGGTCGTTACATGTTACTCTTTCCTAATTCTCAATTTATGAAAATCATATGTTTTACATGGATTAAATTTTATGGATTTTAATATGGTTTTTGTTATGGTTGAAGGTTTTGACATGGTTGATTCTTAAATTGTTTTTTCCATGATTTATTATGCATTGTTATGCTTTTTACTAGTTTTGAATTTATAGGGTGCATGGCTATGGTGAATAAACTAGGAGGTCATGGTTTCCCCTAAATTGGTGTTTTGAAATTGGAAATGATTTTGAATAATTGTGTTCCCTCAACCCACTTGTATAATTAGCTTTGAATTATGAAATTATCACTTGGTTTGACTTACTCACTAATGATATTGCATTGCATAAATGGTTAAACAATGAACATGGATTTTGAAGGTCGTGTTGGCTATGTTTTGATTTAATAAACTAAAGGAGGTCGAGGCATTCCTTCAATTTGATTTGATAAACTAAAAGAGGCTGAGGCATTCCTCCAAATTGATTTGATAAACTAAAGGTAGCAGAGGCGTTCCCCCAGGATAATGGAATTGTAATGGCATCATGATAAGCTTGAAAGTGTAGGGTATGACGATACCCATCATGTGCCTTAATGTATGATTCCTTAGTAAATGAAAGGGTTATGTGAAACTTGTTTTAATTTGGGCTTAATGGGGTTATGTAGCGAAGTCGTAAAGGTGTGGGTCTTGGATGACTTATACTGGAAACTCATGTTTTCCGACGTGAGGTTTGGTCTTGATGACCTGTGTGCATAGTTCACACTATTGATATATTTGTATCTTGGATTAACATGGGGTCGGGACATTCCCTGGTCTCCCTTGATACATTCGATTTGTGTGGCTAACGCGCACTAGGGCCAAAAGGAGAGTTGAACCCATATAGCATGTGGGTGCCTATTTATGATGGTTGAGCTACATAGTCTAGGTTAAAGTTTTACTACATGCTAAACCTTTTTTCCTATCCCAATATATTATTTATGTATGTATATGATGATGCTCACATGGTTTTGAATTGGATTTGGCTTGGCATTATTTTATTCCTTATTCCAGAGTTACATACTAGTGCTCAACCCACTAATCATCTCTGGACATTGTATCCCTACGCGATGCAGGCACCAGAGATACCTCTACTTTTTTTGCATAGTGTTAGGTGGATCCACTCGGTTGTGGTGAAGTGATGAGCTTCGATACTCTAAAAGACTTGGTCATTTCATCATTTTCCCTTCATAGATTAGAATTGAATACTTCACATTAACATTTTTATTATTATTGTCATAGTCATTGTTAGAGTCGGCGGCATGTCCCGACTTAGATTGGTTTCGATTTTGTTATAGGCTTTGTGGATATTACTATGGACATGGATATTGTTGTTGATGTTTGTTATCGACATTGGTTGTCGGATATTTACTTGACTTAGATTCTTTTGAGATTTTATATCCTATCTTGTTATATGTTCAGATTTTAGCCACTTCTAGGTATGTTATGTTTTATTTGACTAGGCAACGGGAGTGGTCTCCGGCCCTTAGGGGACTTGAGAGACTGTCACAACCAAGACCTGGTTCTAGTACTGACAGGTACATCAAAAACTAATAAAAAAATAGTTTGTAAAGGAAAAATCAAAGTGGGCGATATTTAGTAAAATGGGAGTCATAAGACGGTTATTTGTTTTGAGTGTGTAGTAGTCACTTTGAGTATTTACTTGTAACTAAAGTGTAGAATTCCTTACTATAGTAATATCAGTTTCTCATCTTGGTCCATATTTTTTTCCTTATTTATAAGGGTTTCTATGTAAATTCTTGGTGCTATTATCTTTCCATTTTATTCTCCATTATTTTGCTACAAATACTTTTATTGTTATTCTGTATTTGCCCTACAAACTGATATCAGAGCCCACAGTTTGCAATAGCTGTATTTTTGATAGAAAATGGAAGCCAACATAAGTAGAATGGTTACTTTGAATAGAATTAATTATGTAATTTTGAATAAGAAAAATTTAGATTTAGATTCGAGAGGATGAGACATAGAGATCACCAATAAATAAGAATGATTGTAATATTAAAATGTTACAAGCTCATCTTGAACGATTTTGAAATATTATCCCTAGAGGAATTAGAAATAAAGACGTTTGCAATTGCTCGACAATTAACAGCTTGCGTAACATAGCTAACATGCACAAATTTCCAAAATGAGTAAAAGACCAAGGCAACTTAAGTATTTGAAACTCAAGAGTAACTAAGCTTAATATGATATGTCTTGCACGCTAAAGGCTCATTTGTTTGAACTTAATGGAGGTTTGAATCTGAATAGTTCAGATTTTAGACCATTAAGTGCATTTGTTTTTTATTAAGATTTTAGCTCTTAATAGGTCTTAATAATTCAGATCTAGAATCAAGTCTTAATCGGTTTGGAGAGGTATTCTGTTGTTGGATAATATTCACCGCCACTCTATTCATAATCATCAGTCACCACCTCTGCCGCCACCATCATTTTCAACTACCACCCACCACCCACCACTACCAACTATCTCCACCATCACAACTATCATCGACAACAAATATCTCTATAAACTACTATTGTCAACTGCTACCACACCTACTACCTCTATTATTCTAATTATATTTACCGCTACCACCATTATTAACAGCACCACCATCATCAAACATTACTGGTCAATCCCTACTATCGACCAACTCATCTAACACAACTAGCGCCACCGCTAACTACGGCCACTAATACATCACAACCTCCACACATTCTTTGGCGACCACCACCATTGCCACTAGTAACGCTACCTCTACCATCACTTCAATCACTATCATCGCTACAATTTATCTCTACTAACAATCATCTCCACCATCACAACTAAAAACATCTCCAACTAGCACCAACATATCGTCAACCATCATGCATTCATTTTTCAGCCATCACAATCAACATCTCCAACTACTAATATCAAGCAATGTCACATCATAACCACCACCATCACTATCAACCGCCACCATCATAACATCACTATAATACCAACCATCACAACTATCACCACTAATATTACTAATCACTAACATCAATCATTGTCACTGCAACCACCATTATAAACCATCTCCATTATCACTAACAAACATAAATATTTTTTTCAATCAAATAATATAATTTTATTGTATTAAATTTCATACTTTTCTGATATATAATTAGTTTTTTATTTGAATTGTATTTTTTATTTTATTATACATACAAATATTTTTTTTTTTGCATATTCAGATATTGAAAAACAAATAGTCTTAACATTCAGTTTTCAGATCAAAAGACAACATCTTAATCATTCAGACGTGCATTCAGATTCAAACGTCTAAATTTGGAAAAAAACAAATGCAGCCTATAACAATATCATTGCTAATATAAGCATCTAGTCATAAATGAATCCTTAGACTTGTTGGGTACAAAGAAAACATGAAAGAACATGATATTATTCTCGTTGCAGAGAAAGAAATATTAGAATGTTTAGGACAAAAGGTCTTGACTTGAAAATTATTGAGTGACTTGATTACATGAGAATAAATTCTGCAAGAGAAGCACAAGTAAGACAATATAGCTATGTTAATGATGTTATACATCAAAAAGAGATGTGGTGTAGACCTGCAAGCTAAGAATATGTAGAAGGTATATGATTTGAGTCCACAAGATACTCACCTGTACGCATTCAATTTTGATCAAAATAGAAGAAAGTTAAAACAATAAGTCACTAGAGTTTATTCCACCAACAATTTTTACAAATGAGCAGCAACTATTTCAAATTTGAATATAACCCTTGTCGGGTAATACTAGAAGAAGTTATCAAGCATTATATATATCAACCTGAAGGTTTGCATGACTGCCATTGAGGAAAACTGACAACTATAAGATCTACATACAAAACTTGATAACTTCTTCTAGTACTACCCGACAAATATATATATATATATATATATATACATATATATATATATATATACATATATATATATATATCTTTTAGTTAGAGGGTACCAATATATCATCACAGTATCCTCCAACCTTTTTGGGTATCAATATATCATCATAATATATATATTGATACCGGACAAGGCTAGAGGATATTGTGGTACAATTCCCATTGTAAAAGAATCCATTTTAAAAGTAAAAAGTGAAAATAAATCCCTTTTTAGAAAAAAATCAGAAAATCAAGGATTTGGTAGGAATTAGACCACTATATAAATACAAGTGTGCTATGTCATCACCGGTATCTAAGCAATACAACCATAGGCGTCTAGAAATCCATAACTATAACCACATCCTTTCTAAGGATGAAGTACTAACCTGGTGTCCATCTTGCATTATAACCATGACCTTGAGCCCAACAATAGATATTCAATATCATAAAGCCTTATAACTTGGAAAATTATAATAATTAAGGGCATAAAATCACTTAAAGGATCAAATCAAGGAAAAACCACACAAATTTTGCGATTTGGGACTAACCCTAGTTCATGAGTGACCCCAAGCTAACTTATGACCTGGCATGACACTAATAATATGAAAATAAATAATAAAAATATTGTGTGGAATCAAATAATAATAAAAATCAACAACAATATCTAAGTTTAAAACCACAAAGCTGAACATCTAACTGTATGTATGAAAGCCTCTACTAAGAAAAGTTGTTGGGATAAGCTCCTAGTTAACTCTAACTGTCTAAAACTAAAATAAAATAAAAAGAACTATTGGTACTAGTCCTCATATAGTGAGGACTCATAAAAGTACTATTGTTGATGTGGTAGGAGGTCATACTAAGCGCGTTCGGATGCTGAGCATTAGAACCTATATTATGAGATAATATAACACAAAAAAAATATGTGATCAGTACTTTGAATGTATTGAGTATGTGAGATAAGAAATAACTAATATGACTGAACATGATGCATGTAACATGGTAAACTGATGCAAGACCAAGTAATCAACATGTACTATATGATAATCTGAATAACTGAATACAAGGTTATGTAAGCATCTAAATCTAAACTATGGTATGTGGACTAAGGGAGCTACTAATAATCGACATACCCCAATCTGAGCTAACCGAGGTCCAACCTATAACCTCAACTGGAAGAGTGTTCAGTACCTTGTAAAAGGTATTAACACTAATTGACATAGATCTACTAAATTGATGTTTGAAAGTACTAATGCATCAAATTTGGGGTGAGGGTGACCCTTTAGAACCTATGGTGGAATCGTTGTTTTGAAACTTAGGGAATTCTACAAAAGGTCCTAGCCTAACTGATGGGTGGTCTTTATCCCTACGTCCATTCGGTGAATAAGTACTACTCCCAAATGAATGACACTAGTAACTGCAATACTCAATGATAATAATAATCTAAAAATTGACAACAAATGCATTATATAAAAGCATTCAAAAACATGTAATCTAGAGGATTTAACATTTATAAAGATACGTATGAAATCCTAGGTCATCGTGTGTTCATACCATCTATAAAGAATGCAACTATTATGTCAATTTCATAAACTGAGTAAATTCAAGAAATTTAATAACCCAAGTCCAATAATCATAGTAATCACTATGTAATTAGGGTTTATGATGGTTTATAACTCAATAGTATCAAGGAACAGGAATATCAATAAATTCACAACATTCATAAACCCTAGGCTCTATGAAAAGAATTTAACTAAGGAATTGAGTAAACTTTGGGACTCAATGGGTGAAAGGATACCCATTGATGAAATCCTTTATACCTAGCGATCGAAACCCTGGGGAAATCTTTGAACTTAGAGCTTGAAAAAGATGAACCCTAGTTTGCCCTAGGAGTAAAAAAAAATTGCTATTTTTCTATGTTTGAGGCTAGGTATCGAATGAATTTGGGTAATGAGAGACTTAGGGTAATAGTTAACTTAATACTCAGCCTTAGAGTAACTTAAATGACATAGTTTTGGTGTTAAAAGAGTGGAAAAAAACTGATGTACCCTTTTAAATTCATAACTAAAAAACTACTGGAAGTGATATACAAGACCTTCCTATGATCTTAGGACCCACCTATGATCGTGGGACCCATGTATAATTATGGGACCCACATACGATCGTGGGTGGTATTCGGAGATGGGAATTGGATATGCGCTCTTAAAACTCCACCAGACGAGCCTTGATATGATTGTGGGACCCACCTACAATCGTATCTTGGTTCATAAGTTGAAGGTTCCAATTGGATCAACTTTAGAAGTCATGATCATACCTAAGATCATGGTTTCTAATTGTGGTTGTGGTTCCTTCTCGTGGTTGGAAGGTATACTTGTCAACTTTTAGATGTTCGGGGTTGTTTTGATTAGATGAGAGCATTGTACGGTCATACAATCTCCCCATGATCGTACCAATGCTCATAGGTTCTTACTGTTGGATAGTGCTTCACTAAAATGGACGTTACTTCTTACTCCATTATTGAACTAAGGAAAAACTGTATTAGTTGGAAAGATAATTCAAATATCTATCATTTGATAGGTCTTAATCTTAAAATTACTCTAGAAAATAAGAGTTATGTTAGTTTAAATTTGATTATGGGGAGATTCTTCATAAGAAATCAAATAATAAGGAAGGTTTAGACTTGGTCATGATTTAGGAATTACTTGTGGCCTTAATACATGGATAAGTCACTTACCATACCACCAGAATATGAAGTTTGAGCTTTATGTACTTGATAAATGGTTCTAATCTTTGCTTGGATATTTGAGGTGTTACAATATCTCTCCCTTGGGGTCATTCTTCCCCAAATGAAAACTAACTAAGCTAAAATGTTAAAGAAAGAGGTGCAATCCCAACATTGACTTTCTAATAGATGAATAATGACAAGATGAATGAGTCTATAACTGAAAGATGGACTAAATTAAACTTATAAATGCATTCTATGACATGTTAATAACTGGGTGGCATGAAACAAAAAGAATTAATTAATTAATGAAAACTATTACCTCAAGCTAGAACTGAGTTTGAAGCAAAAGATGGGGGTACTTGGTCATCATATCTGCCTTTGTATTCTAAGTAGATCATTCAACAAACTAATTTTACCAAAGAACCTTTACCAAAGCAACCTTCTTATTCCTCAACTTATGAACCTGACAATCAAGGATCTCAATTAGAACCTCTTTATAAGAGAGACTATCTTTCACACCTATACCCTCTAAGGGTACAATTGATACGGGATCACTAATGCATTTCTTTAGCAAGGACACATGAAAAACTGTATGCACTGAAGCTATATTTGTAGGCAACTCAAATTCATAGGCTACATTGCCAAAATGACCCATAATCTTATAAGACCAACATAGAGAGGACTGAGCTTTCCCTACTTACCATCTATCTTCACCCCTTTCATGGGTGAAACTTTTAAGTAGGCAAAATCACCAATAGAGAACTCAAGTTCCCTTCTCCTTATATCTACATAGGATTTTTTGACGACTTTGAGCTATTTTCAGCCCTTCTCTAATTAGCTAAACTTTCTCCATAGCCTCATGATCTCTATCCCTATCAAGGTAGCTTCAGTAACTTCAAACCAACTAATTAGAGAACTACGCCTCCTACCATAAAGTGCTTCAAATGGGAACATCCAAATACTTGAGGGGTAGTTGTTATTATTAGCAAACTCAATCAAAGGCAAATGATTATGTCAACCACCCTTGAAATAAATCACACATGCTCTCAACATGTACTCTAAGGTCTAAATGGTCCTCTTCGCCTAATCATCTATATGCGGGTGAAAAGTTGTACTATGATGAATTTGGGTACCAAGGCCCGAATGAAAAGTCTTCCAAAATCGAGAGTTAAAGTAAGTACCTCTATCTGAAAATGATAGTCAAAGAAAATGAATATAATTTCACCAACTCCCTAAGGTAGAGTCTAACACAGTCCTTAACTGAATCTAAAGTATTAACTGGCAAGATATGGGTCGACTTAGTCATTCAGTCTATATAACCCAAATAGAATCATATTATCGATGAGTATAAGGCAACCCTATAATAAAGTCCCTATTCACCACTTCCAACGTTTAAGTAGGAATACTGATGTCTTGAAGCATTCCACTAGGTTTATGTTGCTCAACCTTAACCTTCTAGAAATCGGACACTTGGCCACAAATTCTGTAATATCTTTTTTTATGCCATTCCACCACTATACTTCTCGTAAATCACATTACATCTTAGTGGCTCCTGGGTGAATAAAATATCAATAACTATGAGATTTTGATAGCATCCGTTGTCTCAAGTCATCAACATCTGGAACACATAGTCTCCCTTGACAATGAAGAACACCATCTTCCCCTAGGGAGAAAACCTCAACCTTTTAATTCTGGACAGCTTCTTTCAAGATAAGCAAAATAGGATCGGTATCTTTCTTTTGTTTCACCTCAATTATCAAAGAAGACTCTAAACCATTCTATATCAAGATATTAAATTTGGATGAATTAACAAACCAAACTCCTAATCTAGCAAGCTGGTAAACCTAGCAAACTAACTCCCTCTTCTTATCTTTTATATGAGAAACACTTTTCATAGACAACCAACTAACAGTGTCAGCCACCACATTGGCTTTTCTCGAATGGTACAGTACACTCATATCATAATCCTTTAATACTCTAGCCATCTCTTGTGATGAAGATTTAAACCCATAGAGGTAATGTCTCTAAATCTTTCAGGCAAAAATAATTATTGCCAACTCAAGATCAAGAGTTGGGTAGTTCTTCTATGGGATTGAGCTGTCTATAGGCATATACTATTACCTTTACATACTGCATCAATACACAACCAAGTCCAACTCTAGAAATATCATAGTAAACCACAAAACTATCTAAACCTACTAGGAGAGTCAAAGCTAGAGCAGTGGTGACTCGAGTATTTAACTCTTGAAAACTCTTCTCAGATAAATCGGACCACTAAAATTTGACTTTCTTCTTATTCAGTCTGGACATGGGAGAAGCAATAGAGGAAATCCCTTTCATAAAATATTTGTAGTAACCAGCGAAATCTAAGAAACTTTTGATATCTAATAGAGAGTTGGGTTTGAGACAGTTCCTTACTGCATCAATCTTTTGGAGATCAACTCGAATGCTTTTACCAAAAATAACATGACCAATAAATGCTAATAATTTTGAATAGAATTCACCCTTACTAAACTTAGCAAATAGTTGTCTATCTTTAAGAATCTACAAGACAATTTTCAAATGGGTTGTATGTTCATCCTCACTCTGAGAGTAAACGTGGATGTCATCTATGAAAACTATAATGAACATGTCCAAGTACTACATAAACACCATTTTCATCAAGTTCATAAAAGTTGCAACAACATTCACTAGTCAAAACAACATAATATTAAATTTAAATTAACCATACAGAGTTCTAAAGGATGTATGTGGAATGTCACGCTCTCTGACTCTAAGCTGATGATAGCCGAATTCGAAGTCTATTTTAGAGAAATAATTGACAACCTAAATTTTGTCAAACAAATCATCATTCGTGGGAATGGAATACTTATTATTGACTATGAATTTTTTTACCTAATGGTAGTTAATGCACATTCTAAGAAAAGGTTTTTTTACATATAAAAAAATAGGTGCGCCCCATGTAGAGAAGTTGAACCTAATGAAACCCTTGTCTATGAGATCTTTCAATTGTCCCTTCAAATCATTAAGCTCGATTGGAGCCATTTTTTAGGGTGGAACTAGAATAGGTTGGTTATTTTGAAGAAGATCTATTCGGAAGTTAATTATTGCTCTAGAGGAACTCCAAGTAGATCTTTAGAAAACACTTATGGAAATTCATTTACCACAAGAACTAACTCCAGAGTTAGGGTCTTAGACTTTTGATCCTTAACCTGAATAAGATGATTGCACTATTTGAAAATCATTTTTCTAGCCTTAAGTTAAGAGACGAACCAACCTATAGGAACTGAGGTACTACCCTTCTACTCCATGACTAGCTCATAAGGAAATTGAAAATGGACTATTCTATTTCTACAATCAATTAAGGTATTGCAAGAGTGAAGTCAATCCATGCCAAGAATAACATCAAAATATGTCATGTTTAAATCTACAAGATTAACTGAGGTGACTTTTTGGGAAACTATGACTGGGCAATTTTTTTATACCCTTCTGGCCATGACCGAATTACTAATTGGAGTAGAAAATGAGAAGAATTCTAATAGGATTTTGTAACTGACACCAAAGTCGACTGCTATATAGGGAATTACAAAGGAAAGGGTGGATCCAGGATCTAACAATGCATAAACATAAATATAAAATACTTATAACATACCAGTAACCACATTAGGAGAAACTTCCTAATTCTGTCGAGTTTGAAGGGTATAGAACCTATCCTAATATTGTCCCCTAGATGCACTAAGTGAGGCACCCTGCTGACTGGGGTGACCTGCTAGAGTTGTTAAAGAGTTACGCTGACTTTGTTGACGAGCATCCCTACCTCTCTGTGAAGTAACTGTATATTCCCTCAAACCATGGTCTGGCTTTCCATACCCCAAACTACTATTACTACCCATTATATGCTCACCTTGGTTCTTACCATACTAATTACAAATTGGGTTAGTACAAACACTACTCGCACTACCCTAGGACTTAGAACTATCGCTCTATCTCGCTTATCTTGCCTGAACTTGGTCACTAGAGCACTAGCAGAAGATGGGGCTAGAGCAAAATATTTTTGGTAGAACTGAGAATGATTTCCGTCATTTGGCCTCTTCTAGGAGAAATTAATGTTATCTATTCGAGCTCTCTTACTCTTCATTTCTTTCTTCTTTATTTTCTCCTTTTTAATATGTTAAACATGAACCATCAATCTGGGGATGTCTATCTCTGTATGTGATGTTCTATAAATCTTGCCTTAGAGGTAAGATTTAGTCCAAGGACCATCAAATGATAAATTATGCACCATGAGCAAGATTTTAAAATATTATATTATGTATTGATTTATGATATGTTTTATAACTCTTGCCTTAAAGGCAGAAGTTAGACCAAGGGCTTTAAAATAATAAGTTACGCCTCATGGGCAAGAACTGACACCTCCACATTATGTTTTGATTTGCAAAATACTCTTTAACTCTTGTCTTAGAGGCAAAATTAGGCCAAGGACCTTTAAATAGCAATTTATGCCCCATGGGTTGATGCTGCCACATTGTGTCTTGATTTATAAGATGCTCTATAAGTCTTGCTTTAGAGGCAAGACTTTGACCAAGGGCTTTCAAACAAAAAGTTACACCCCATGGGCAAGAGTTGACACTCCCACAGTGTATTTTAGTTATGAAATATTGTATAACTCTTGCCTTAGAGGTAAGAATTAGTTGAAGGACTTTCAAACAACAAGTTATGTCCCATGAGAAAGAATTAATACAATCAAAACGGGTTTTGATTTATGTGATGCTCTACAACTCTTACCTTAGAGGCAAGACTTAGCTCAAAGACTTTCAAACAATAAATTATGTCTCGTAGGTAAGAGTTGATGCTACCATATTGTATCTTGATTTATGAGACTCTATTAACTTTTGCCTTAGAGGCAAGACTTAGTCCAAGGACTTTCAAATAGTAAGTTATGCCTCATAGGCAAGAGTTGGCAATACCACATTATTTCTTGATTTATGAGATGTTCTATAACTCTTGCCTTAGAGGCAAGACTTAGCCCGCTAAAGGAATAAGTTATGCCTCACGGGCAAGAATTGTCACTACCACATTGTATCTTGATTTATGAAATGTTCTACAGCTCTTGCCTTAGAGGTAAAAATTAGCGTATAGACTTTCAAACAATAATTTACACCCCTTGGACAAGAGTTGACACTACCACATTGTGTTTTGATTTATGAGATGCTCTGTAACTCTTTCCTTAGAGGCAATACTTGGCCCAAGGATTTTTAAACAATAAGTTCCACTTCATGGGCAAGAGTTGACACTACCACATTGTGTCTTAATTTATGAGATATCCTATAACTCTAGCCTTAGAGGAAAAACTTAGTCCAATGACTTTCACAAAACAAGTTATGCATCGTGGGCAAGAGTTGACACTACCACATTGCGTCTAGATTTATAAGATGTTCTATAACTCTTGTCTTAGAGGCAAAATTTAATATAAGAACTTTCACACCCTTAAGTTTACTTCGATGTCAAAGAAAGAATATACTCTTTGCGAATTATTCAACTTTATATTCATTAGCAAAAAATAATAGAAGTCAAACAAAAAGAAAACAGAGAAAAAAGAAAGAGGAAAAAATAAAGATCGAGAAAAAAAATGAAGAAAAAAATAAAGGTTAAGAAAAAAAAATATAGGTTGAAAAAATAAAAATAAAGTTTGACAAAAATACAAAAAATAGAATAAGAAAAAATAAAAAGTTGATGCAAAAGAATTAAAAAAGAGAGAAGTAAAAAATAGATAATGTTTAAGAAAAATAAGAGAAGAAAAAATAAAAAGAAAAAAATAAAAGAAAATAAAGGTTAACAAATGAATTAAAATAAGGAAAAAAAGGAGAAGTTAAAATAAGAAGAAAAAAAAGAAAAGAAAAAATAAAATAAAGGAAAAAATAAAAAAGAATGAAAAATAAAAAAATAAAATTTTAGAGACAAATGAACAAGTATAAAAACATTTGAAGTTGGAGGGGCAAAATGTATTTGTCCTATACATAAAAAAGAAGGAAGGTTAATTGATGTGCTACAAAAATATAGCACTTTCGAAGTTTAAAGTGAAGAAAATATGCAAGTCTCTGAGGTTATTTTGTTGGATATAATGTGTTTTGGGTATGTTTTGCAGGAAATCATGTTTTGGATGCTAAGATTGTGAAAAAGATGAAAAAAGGTGTTTTGGCTACTTTTTGAAGCAATTAGAATGTTTGGGATACTTTTCGGCTTATTCATGATCAAAGCATGTTTGAGAGTTGAAAAAGAACTGAAAAGATGAATGCCGACACATACCAAGTAAACCTACGAACCGTATGTAGGATCTACAGACCACAAGTAGGCAAAGCAAGTGCCAAATGTTGAAATCCAGAGAGCTAGGCTGCAGGATTTGTACCTGCGCTCACCCTGCTAACCGTAGGTACTACCTGCGCTTGGGGTCAGGGCGCAAGTACAGACCACATGGATTACCTGCTCCCAGGGTCAGGGAGTAGGTGGCCACCGACCCTATTTTCTCCTATTTTGTTCGAACTTTGATTTTAGGGTTTTCTCTTGTACTATAAATACCCTTTATGTATTTTTAGTAGGAATAACACACTTTTGATATTTATAAACATATTTTGAATTCAAGATCCGATTTTGATCTTGGGATTCTCTTATATTGACTTAAGTTGATTAATCCAGTTATGGTTGTGAGTTTTCTACTTCTTATTATTGTGATTTTATTTGTGATTTCGAATATGAATGTTGTTGATTTCTTCGCAAGCATGAGTGGCTAGAAACCCATAGTTAGGGTTGTGGAAACCTTGACAGATTGACGAAGTAGGAGAAGTATTGTTATTGTTTTGAACCGATACCCATGTATGTATTGCTTTATCTTTAATATAATAGTTTTCTTAATGGGCGGCCAATGTTAGGATCCCGACTAGATTATTGCTACTTACTCCAAAAGAGGAGTAGAAACTAGGAAAAGATAATGACAATAGTAATTTGGAGTTTAATTATCGATCCATATTTCTATGGTTTATCTTAGTAAAATGGTTAGATTTTATCTAATAACTAGAGACTCAAAAGGTAATAGTTAACTAGGATCAAGATAAGGGTTAGTAATGCGACATCCTGAAACTCAAAAGGTAAAGGGTGAAATTTGTCTACTCATCTAAAAGACTATAGATGGTACATAACTTATCTATTATGCATGCAAAGTATCAAGTAGATTCAACATAGCACGATAAGCCTACATAGTTGAGAATCCAGGGGGAACACAATCCTAGTGTTCACCAATACTAATTACAACCAAAGTTGATATTTGTTTCTTGTTCGATACTTTTATTCAAATACCCCCATTTACTTTTCTAGTTTTTGCTCATTGATTACAACATCTGAGATCCAAAAGTCAACGTATTCCCTTGGGATTTAACCCCAACCTTTGTTGGGCTACTATATTTGACAGCGACCACAATCATCTTTAAGGTAAAGGTATAGCTTAGGCGTTATCAAAATTTTTGCACCATTGTCGGGGAGTACGGTGTTGATTTGTGAATTAAAGTTGTTTTTTGAAGAGTCTTTCTTTTAATTTTTATTCTTAGTTGGGTATATGTGGGTGTATGCCTAACACACGGAATAGAGGCAGTCTCTTACTCCCTGTGAATCTGAATCTAGAGAGGATCCTACAAACACCTAGTAGGTTGGTGGAACAGAAAAGAGATGATATTTTTAAAGGGGTTCGTGATAATATGACCCCTCCCCCTGAAGGAGTTTAGTATATTATTGACCAACAGATGGAGGTGTTGTTAGATCAAGCTAAATATGAAAGGAGGACAGCAGAACATGCTCAACGGATAGCTCAGGAGACAGAGTTAGTTGTGCAAATACAAGAAGAAGAGCGTCGAGCAGTACTTAGTGGAAACAAGAATAGAGTTTGAGGTGGATGACCCCATATGATCCCAGTATACCATTACTTACAACTATATAAGGATTATAAGAGGATTTAGGGTATGTTGATACGACATAGACTGGTGTCATTATTCCTCCAGTTTTACCCCAGGCATTAAGCTTAATATATCGAGTGCTATGATCCAGTTTTTATACATAAAGGGTGTGTTTGCGAATTGCCTATAATTTTAATGAAATTTGTACTTCATATACATATCCAGGGGTGAATCAGGAGGTGCTTAGATTGAGGTTGTTCCCTTTCTCGCTTACAGGTGAAGAATCTTTATGGTTAGAGGAACTTCCAAGAGGATCTATCACTACATGGAATGAGTTACGCAAACAATTCTTAAATAGGTTATTTCCTCCATCCAGGATGTTGCAGCTGAAGAATGAGATTTATAATTTTAGGCAGTTGTAATTAGGATCTATGTATGAGGCATGGTTCAGGTTTAATAAGAAGCTGAATATGGTGCCCAACCATCGAATTTCAAGGACGAACTTATTGAAGTTATTTTATAAAGCATCGAACATCAGCTTTAGAGCCATGGCAGACACCATCTCTGTAGGAGCTTTTATGAGACTATATTGGGAGGTAGATTATGGTATTATGGATTAGATATCTCTAACTAACTAGAGGTGGAAAACTCAGGAGGTAGAGAGAGATTCTGACACTTATGTTATTGGTGCCCCAGTGAGCAGAGAGTAGATGATGATTCTATGGTGCAAGAGATTGCGCTTCTGATGAGGACTGATCTTGGGTTATTGGCTAAGTAGTTTGAAACAATAAATTTTGAGAAAGTTCACATAATAAGAGCATAGGGTGCAGCTTCCAGAGCTTATGAGTCTGCATTGGAAGAGGAGGCTAGGCATTCGGATTGTCAGTTAGAGGGTTTCTGAACCCAAAGGAAGGGAACCAAGGTTTGAACTATTATGACAGATATAGAGACCACAGTAAGGATAGAAAAAGTGACTGAAGATGGAGAGATGATCATAAAGAGAAGGGAGATAGGTACATTCCGCTTGATAGAAGAGATACAAAATCAAGAATGGAAGAGATGTTGACCAAACAGGTGAAGGGTCAAGAAAATCAGGTGAAAAACCTTAAGGAGATTAAGGCTGACATTTCAGGGTTGACCCAGAAGGTAGAGTCTCATGCCACTGCTATCAAGTAGTTGGCGCACCAGTTTGGGTAAATGTCTGCTATGATCAAACTGAAACAGCCCGTTACTCTCCCGAGTAAAAAAGTTCAAAGTTCATTATTTATAAGTCATTGTCTAGCTATCACCACTAATTGTGGTGCCACTAATAATGATCCCCCTGTACCTACTATTCAGGAATTGAAGATTGATATTACTGAGAGCGATAAGACATTTGAGGCAGAGTCTGAGAAGTCGACATGGGGTAATGATGATTTTGAGTATGATAGTGGTGAGGATTAGGTCATCGAAACCAATGATCATATTCACCCTTAAGTCCGACTCTTTTCTTATCGTTAGTAGAAAAGAAGAAGGATCCCAAAGCAATCTCCATTCTATGTTCTATGAGGCCTTTCAATGTCAAGCAGGCTTTATATGACCTGGGATCAAGAGTAAATGTGATGCCACTAGTTGTGGACAAGCTGTTGAGGATGGGGGAACTCAAACCTACGTCTATAAAATTATTGATGGCTGACTCATCTATGAAGAAGCCGATAGGTGTGTTATGTGATGTATAAGTAAGGTTGCATCTTTTATGTTCCCCACTGATTTCATGGTTCATAATTGTGAGGTAAATTCTCAAGCCCCATTATATTAGGTGGACCCTCCCTATCTACTGGTAGGGTATTGATTGTTATGGACTTGGAGAAGATCACTTTCAAACTGAATGATGAGAAAGTAGTGTCTGATGTATGTCTGACAGTGCAGCAGCCTGAAGATATACGAGTGGTGTAAATAATAGATACTTGTAATGCCCCGATTCCCATGAACCGGAATGCCATAGGTGCTCGTGACCCCAAGGGACCACAAGCTAACCCTTCACTGATATCTGTATCTGTTCACTGCATAATATAATAAAATGCATGCGAAAACTGGCTAACACTTGCCATAATGTTCAAACATCTAGAAATATACAATACCTTAAACCACACACTAATACATCTGTCTGAAAAGCCTCTACACTGTCTGAACTGTGGAGTTGAAGGGACAATTCCCCAACTAACTCTGTCTACTAAAATCATCAAAACACTAAAATAGAATATCATCAAATGATGAGGACTCACTGCTGCACCCACTGCTACAAGATCTGACAGCTAAATATACTCTGAATCTCGCTCTTCTGAACCTATGATGGGGAAAGCACCATAGCGCGAATGCGTCAGTACAAAGAATGTACCGAGTATGCAAGGATATGGTAAGGTAAAATATAAGGCTTATGCATAAATATAACAATCTGAATAATATGTATTCGCTGGAATAAACATATATAGAAACTCTGCAGTTACCAATTTTGAAACATGTCTGATCAACAATATACACATGGATGCATAAAGTACAACTGAAATCATCATGACACCGAATGTTACATTTTGAACGCTGACACCCGAAAATAATAATACTGATAATAAAATACTGAGTATCTGAAGCTACTAGAGCTGACATCTGTACTTATCCATACTGAAAAATTGGATAACTGATATTACTGATATTTGATATTCAAATTCACCAACTCTGGAACACTAAATAACTGAATCTGAGATCAACCCTCATCTAGCAGGAAGTCTCTAGAATACTGAACAACTGAATCTGAGATCAACCCTCATCTAGCAGGAAGTCTCTCGAACACTGAACAACTGAACCTGAGATCAACCCTCATCTAGTAGGAAGTCTCTAGAATGCTAAACAACTGAATCTGAGATCAACCCTCATCTAGCAGGAAGTCTCTATACTCAACGATAATGATAATGGGTAAATAAGTTCGAGAGCAACCCTCATATCGCAGGAAGTCTCTCTACTCAATGATAATGATAGCAATACTGGGAGGCCTGTATCTGACAGCCTCAACTTCTGCATATTAACTGAGTTCTTTTCTGAGAGTGTTACTGAAACTGTGGGAGTGATCATTTAACCGACATACCTCACTTACCATAAGTAGGATCCAACCTGTACCCCAGCTGGAAGGGTGTCAATACCGCACCACCAGTAAAGACAATTGTATAGAACCCTCTACTATCAAGACCTCAAACAAGAATGGTGAGACCCTCTACTCGTAGGACAACCACCTCATCTAACCCTCTACTCACAGGTAGATATCTCAACCTATGTTGGCGATGTAGTTCTGGAGCATAAGGATTGCTACCAGGAATCAAACCCTCTCCTCATAGGAATGTTCCCTCCTTAGCTCGCTCGGTGCTGAATCCTACTCCCAACTGAAAGACATTTAACCGGTTCTTAACTGTAGTCAACTGAACTGAATCTGTTATCACATTATGATACTTTATCAATATGACAGAGTTCGCTTGATTTCGTTCTTTGACGGAGTATTTTTAATTGCGACTTACTTTTAAGATAAGCTTACTATATCTCACAAAATATATAGAGGTCTGTAACGGAGTGAATTGATATGTAAGATTTTAGAGCTTCATGGCCCGATTATTCGATAAAGAATGATTTCTGAGATTACTGAGTTTTCTCCAAGTTTTGAAACTAACCGGGAGTTCATTGTTCATCGCTCGATTGAGATTACCGTGAAACTGACTCGGCTCTAGACCAGCAAACTATTTCGGGCATACGTACCCCCAGCACACAATAGCATAAAGTAACACAAGATAGATAACTCATACATAATATGCCCATAGGCCATCATATGCAACACATAATTGAGCACACTTAGCAAATCAAATGACCTCATTTCTTCATATAAGCATCCAATCGAACACGTGGGGAGCATGCTTTGGGTCCACAGCAAATACTATGCACAAACATCATAGTTACCTCAACAATGCATCATGGCATTCCATCATACGCCCACAACGCACCACAAATTCAAGAAAATCAACTATCTATAGGAACAAAGCATTAATTTGTCTTTTAAGACCTAATGAACCACAATGCATAGTTTTCTATTCTCTTAAATATTTTGTCAAACATATGGTAGACATAAGTTAAGCATATGGATATGGCATGAAATCATAATTTGGATAACAAACATGTCAAATACTTAATTCTTCTTCACATAGGCATTTTAGCAATCACCTTACATGCACCATTTAGGGCATAGGTTTAATGCTCAATTTCATGCACCACAACACCATCATCCTTCAACTTCAACATCCACATTTCTCAATTCACAATCCAACTCATATTTAGAAAATATTTGACATGTCAATCAATAGTAGGGATATATAATTCCCAATAACAATTATTCCATTATTTCCTT
>NC_061114.1:93083435-93084135 GCF_002878395.1 Capsicum annuum | reverse complement strand
TTTGTTATCCAAATTATGATTTCATGCCATATCCATATGGCATGAAATCATAATTTGGATAACAAACATGTCAAATACTTAATTCTTCTTCACATAGGCATTTTAGCAATCACCTTACATGCACCATTTAGGGCATAGGTTTAATGCTCAATTTCATGCACCACAACACCATCATCCTTCAACTTCAACATCCACATTTCTCAATTCACAATCCAACTCATATTTAGAAAATATTTGACATGTCAATCAATAGTAGGGATATATAATTCCCAATAACAATTATCAAGTCATAACAGGGAAATAATGGAATAATAGAATAAATCAAGGCTTAACAATTTAAATCATCATGTATTCATAATCAATTAATTTTGGACCTATTATGTTATAAAAACAAAATCTCTAGTCTCTTAGGTATTTTCACAAACACCTTACATGCACTTCTTAGGCACAGGTGGATTCATCAAGATTACAAGTATTCAATCACCCATTTCATATATTTATACATCACACACCACCATAGTTTCCACAAACATACAAAGATCCCTTCTTGGATATCATCAACTTCAACAACATAATCACCAACCATCACATAAATACTACACACATATACTTCAACCAACACACATAATCATCCCACACATATATCGCAACCCTCATGTGAATACTACACACATACACAATGAAAATTTAGAAAGTATAA
>NC_061114.1:93053959-93083335 GCF_002878395.1 Capsicum annuum | reverse complement strand
ACACACACATGTATCTTGAGCTTTTGAAAAAGGATTTGTGGGATCTATGGACGAAAGAAGTCCATAGATAAACACTTGCATACCTTAGATTTCGTATCTGAAGAGATTGACGGAAGGAATTTTTGAATCAAAGCCTCCAATTAATTTCCCCCAATTCAAAACCCTAACCCTAACTTGATATATATATATATATATATATATAAGCATATAAGAGAAATGAGAGGAAAATAATATAAGTTCTCAACTGAATGGGGTATTTATAGAGATTTAAAAGAGTGGTAAAAGACCAAATGCCCCTAAGGAACAAATAAAACCCGAATCTGTCCTTCAGTGATCTATTCGATAGGCTGAAGTAAACTGGCCATAACTTTTTACTTCGATGTCCAAATTGGATGAAACCAATTTTATTGGAAAGAAGACTCTCAGGGCTTTCCGTTGATATATAGTAGCTCGCACAGTTCATTATGTACAAGGAGTTATGATCATTTGAAGTTGACCAAAAAAATCACTTGGCTGCAGTATTTTTTTTTCCTGCACATTTTATTGTTCACAGTTCGATCGAAATGGTCGTAGTTTGATCCGAATGGTCGTAACTCATCACTCGAGTGTCCATTTTGGGTGATCCACATATTGTTGGAAAGCTTATTCGATGGTCTACGAAATGGTGGGTCGAAATCCAAGAAATGACATACAGAAAAATTATAAATCATTCTCAAAGATAGGATCCAATACGTTTACGCACAAAATTTCGACGAAAATTTTTTCGAGGTATTACAATACTATTGATGAGGATGTTGCTGTAGGGGAAAATATACCAAATGCACCAGGTGTTGATGAGAGATGTGTGGATACCAGTTTGTAGAGATTGAGATGTTGGATCTAGGACATATGAGGAAGAAGGTAGATATCTTACGAGTAGAGGTGTGCTCTCTCACTGAGAATCACATATCATTCATTCCTCCAGTTGTATCCCCAATTGTTCAGCCATTACCTCCACATGGTCCCAAACACTTTGATTTATTTACGGAGGATGATGTGGTGGTCCCCATGATTGGGACCAAGAAAGGCGAGAGGGGGAATGCAGATCCAGAAAATCCATATGAGCAAGCCCTAAAAAGGGCTAGCCATGATTCGATGGCGAATACATTTATTGATAGGCAGAGGCGTGTCGAGCTAGCTGCGGGTGCATCTTCTCATAGTGAACCTCCATCACCATGGCCTCCACTAGTGGATATACCCCTATCTGGGGAAGATCGTGACATGGACACCTAGTGCGTCCCAGGTATGTTCTCACTTCCCTCCGTTTTACTTTATTTTAGCGCATTGAGGATAGTGAATAGTTTTTAGTTCGGGGTGGGATGTACCATAGTCGCCGTGGGTTTTTGTTGATGTGCTTCTTCTTGTCGGCCGCGGTATAGTTGTAGAACCGGCATGTCTAGGATAATTTTATTTCGTATTATGTTTTGTTTCGTATTGTGTTTTGTTTTTGTGTAATTAGGAGATTTTTAAGTAGTTAGGGCAATAGTCATGTTTTGACTTATTTTTTATACCCCTCTAAAAATTATGTCTTAGAATTGTGTGAATGTATATATGTGTAAACATTGTGGATCTTATGGCATTAGAATTAGGGACATGATAATCATTGCTAACAATTGCAGGAACCAGCTAGGTAGTAGCATGTGATGTAACTTCGTGCCATGTATGTGTGAGATACTACTTAATTCCCTTTGTGTGCTAAATTCAGAACTTTCCTAGTTAGTCTTGCCTAGGTTGTAGGATAGTTGGTTAGGAAAGGATCATAGGCATTTTTTGATATTAGTCCACTTTTAGCCTAAATGACCTTTTATGTGTGAATTATATCCCTTGATCCCAATTTTAAGCCTGATAGCTGATTTCTTTAGTTTTACATTTCACCTTTTCATTTGTGTTACAATAAACCTGTTTTGGCTCTAGTCCTCCTTGGACATTGTACACCTCAACTCAGGTAAAAAATCTAAGTTGAGGGTGGCTATCAAGGGGTGTGTAGTGTAAAGTGAGTATGTAGAAGGGTAAAATAAGAGAAAAAGTTAGAAGGGTTGGGTGTGATAGAAAAAAAAGAGAAAAAGAAGAAAGAAAAGAAAAATTATAAAAAAAAGAATAAAGAAACCACACCCAGCCTAAACGTGCATAAAAAAAGAAAATGAAAAAATAAAGGTGGAATAAAAGGAAATTGGTTAATAAGTGAGACCCCAAGGTTAGTATAGTGTCAAAGAGGCTTAGTCACTTTAAAAGTCCATATGTATCATACCAGCCCCAAGCCTTCATTACAAGCCAAGAAAAATCATATAGTCTTGACTACCTGAAAGCTAAGGTAAAGAAAATAAGGGCAAGTCTATGATATTTGACATGCATTGATTGGAACTTCTCTTCTGAGTGTGGGAGTCTCTTGATCATCCCCGCATTGACATGCATTAGTTCGTATGAGTGAGTGGGACATCTTTGTTGTGAATGGCACTTGAGTCATATTGCCAGCTATTTGCTTGTTTCGAATAGTGTAACTTGTATATATGAGTGGTTGTCTGTTGCTAATGTAATTGCCATACCTTGATCCCATTGTGTCAAATTGTTGTGCCTTTATGTTCATACACAGTTGGTTTTGAAAAATGAGATTAGAGAGGGTGTTATGTTCTGAGCTTTAATTGTTGACTACTTTGAATAACTTAGATTCTCCTAGTTAAGCGACGTTTTTATTTTTGTTATGTTTAGTTACCTGAGGACATCGAAGCGTTCTAAGTTAATGATGTTGATGTGCTATAGAAATATAACACTTTTGACGCTTAAAATGAGGAAAATATACAAGTTTTTGAGGTTATTTTGTTAAATATGATGCGTTTTGGATATGCTTTGTAGGAAATCATGTTTTGGATGCTAAGTTTGTGAAGACGATGAAAAAGGTATTTTGGATTCTTTTTGGAGCAATTAGGGATGTTCGAGACACTTTTTGAATTTTTTGTGATTAAAACACGTTCAAGAGTTGAAAAAGAGCTTAAAAGATGACTCTTAACACCTCCCAAGTCAACCTATGGATAGCATATAGGACCTATGAACCGCAAGTAGGCAAAGCAAGTGCTAGAGTTCGAAATCCCGAGAGCCAGGCTACAGGACTTATACCTGCACCCTGTACCTGCGCTCACCCTGCTGACCGCAGGTACTACCTGCACTCAGGGTTAGGGGGCAGGTAGAGATTATGTGTACTACCTACTTCTAGGGTCAGGGAGTAGGTAGAGAGAGTAGGTGGCCATCGACCCTGTTTTCTCCTATTTCATTCGGACTTTGATTTTAAGATTTCCTCTTGTACTATAAATACCCTTTATGTATTTTTTAGAAGGAATAAAACACTTTTCATATTCATAAACATATTTTGATTTCAAGATCCGATTTTGATCTTAGGATTCTCTTATATTGACTTTGGTTGATTAATCCAGCTATGACTGTGAGCTTTCTACTTCTTATTATTATGATTTCATCTATGCTTTTGAATACAAATATTGTTGGTTCCTTTGCAAGCATGAGCGGCTAGAAACTCATAGCTACGGTTGTGGAAACCTTGGCAGATTGACGATGTAAGGGAAGTGTTGTTGTTGTTCTGAACTGATACTAATACATGTATTGCTTTATCTTCAATATAACGGTTTTCTTAACCAGGTGGCCTACGTTAGGATCCCGCCTAGATTATTGCTACTTTCTCCAAAA
The DNA here is from genome assembly GCF_002878395.1 of Capsicum annuum. Classification (NCBI taxonomy): domain Eukaryota; kingdom Viridiplantae; phylum Streptophyta; class Magnoliopsida; order Solanales; family Solanaceae; genus Capsicum; species Capsicum annuum. Next base: position 93,079,603 of record NC_061114.1, on the reverse strand, counting down.
GAGAAGTAGTGACTAGAAAAAGATAAAGACAATAGTAATTTGGAGTTTAGTTGTCGATCTACGCTTCTAGGGTTTATCTTAGTAAGATAGTTAGATTTCATCTAATAACTAGAGACTCAAAAGGTAATAGTTAACTAGGATCAAGATAAGGGTTTGTAATTCGACATCCTGAGATTCAAAAGGTAAAGGGTGAAATCTATCTACTCGTCCAAAAAACTGTAGATGGTACATAACTTATTGATTCTGCATGTAAGGTATCGGGTTGGTTCAACATAGCACGATAAGCCTACAAAATTGAGAAGCCAGGAGAAACACAATCCTAGTGTTCACCAATACTAATTACAACTGAAGTTGATGTTTGCTCCTTGTTCGATACTGCTATTCAAATTCCCTCATTTACTTTTCCAGTTTTTGCGTGTTGATTACAACATCTAAGATCCGCAAGTCCACTATTCCTTTGGGATTTGACTCCAACCTTTGTTGGGTTACTATATTTAACAGTGACCGCAATCATCTTCAAGGTGAAGGTGTAGCTTGGGCTTTATCATTAATTTCTAAAAAAAATTCTTATAGAGGACAAAAAAGCAAAGTTACCCACTATTGTGGGTCATTCCATGTAATTTCTTATTTTTAGATTGGGTTCAAATGAGCTCAATTCAATCTCTATTTCAACCCGTTTAATATAAAAATCATTTTCTTAATAAAAGTAGGAAAAATCACCTACCTCACCTCACCCCATCTCATCCCAATCTCAACTTACCCCATCCTCACCTGTCTCCCTTAAATAATTTTTTGAATTTCGTAATAAGCTTTTTATAAAAAAAATTCTTGTCCCCATCCCACCTCATCCCTATTCCCCCAAACCCAACCCATACCTCCACCCTAAAAAATTATTTATTTTAAAAAAAATAAAATAAAATTTCTTATCCCATGATAAAAAAACCTACCCTCAAAAAAAAATTTTAAAAAAATATTTATTTATTTTTTAAAAAATAAAATAAAATTTCTTATCCCATGATAAAAAAAACCTACCCTCCCCCTTCCCTGCACCCACTAACCCTCTCAAATTTTTTTTCTTTTTTTAAAAAATAATTTTAAAAAATAAATAAATATTTTTAAAAATTTTTTTTTTTAGCCCCAGCCCCCATCTCCTCCTACCCTTGTACCCCTCCCCCTCCCCCTCCCCCCGCAACCCCTCTCCTATACAACATACCCCTTCCTTTAAAAAAATATTATTTCTTAAAAGAAATATTTTTAAAAAAAAAATTTTTTTTACCTGAACCACCATCTCTTCCCTCCCCCCCCCCCCCATTTTTTATATAAATTTTTTTTTCTTTAAATTCTTATCCCCCCCACCCCCCCGCAAGCATACCCCTTCTCTAAAAGTTATTTTTTTAAATTTTTTTTTTTTTTTTAAATTCTTACCTCAACTCCCATCCTAAAACCCGCCCTTCCTACCCCTTGACCCCTTACGCCTACACCCCTCCCCATAAAAATTAAATTTTTAGTTTAAAAAAAATAGAAAAAATCTTAACCTCCACCCCCCCCCTCCCAATTTCATAACCCATTTAAATTTTTTTTTTTTGAGTTGGGTTTATAAGGGATAAATGTCAATATGTTATTATTTATTAGATTAAACGGGTCAAGACTCAACTCGATTTTTTACCCATTTCAATTCAAATTAAATTTGGACTTGTCATGACCCAATTCAATATCCAATTAAACCCATTTAATATCTTCAATCTCAACCCAACCCGGCTATTTGACACCCCTATGTTGTGGGGATAATAGAAATCCCATGAAATATAGGTTTGTAATTGGCAATTGGATAATTGTTGAAGGGGTATTTAGCTGTTCTCTCTTTGATAGACTACAAAATATTTTGAAAAAATTACAGCACAATACTAATAATTTTACTATATCTATATAATATCTCATATTTTTTATTTAATTACATCTCATTTCATATTTTGTATGTATCCGAAAAGTAATGTATTCGAAAAATTATGTATCCGAAGAAATTTTTACGTGACTATGTATAATGAATTAACTTATGTATCATGAATTAATTTGGTCATGATGCATAACAACCAACCCACTAACTTATATAGTATAAATTATTTACGGGCATGATATATTGAAATGTATCATATGCATTAAATATATTTGATGTAACAACTAAATATATCCTAGGAAAAGTAATATATTCGGCGAGCAACTTTTTAAAATTTTATATAATATTAAAAATATATGAAATAAGGAGTAATTAACTCCCATAATAGTCGATTTATACTACTAATATTTTCCCTCAATTGATAGTATTGAATCCTCGACTTATTCTGTTATGGGATTTTGACTCAGTGTTTTCTTTTGGGTAAAATTCATAAATAGCATACTTAAGACCATAATTATGAGATTCATAGCAACAGTTTCATAATTATTTAAACTAGCAACTTATATTTCGTATTTGAACAAATTTTTTCTATAAAAATACATATACAAATCGTTTTACTGATCATATTTAACTCAAATCACTTGAGTTAAATATGGTATAATCAGCCATGAATTAAATGTGGAGATTCCATTTCCATTAAAACCTTTTAATTAACATGATTTCTGTTATTTGTTACCAACTGAAATCAAAATTCAAATTTAGTTTCACATTATTGTTTTCATTCCCCAAATAAATAATCAAAATCAAATTAAACTGAAACTTCTTCTTTTCAATATCTTCGAAAATTCAAATTAAACCATTACTTTTGTTGAAAGTATTTAATCGTAATATTATCTTCTTATATGAATCTCATCAGTTGTTTTAAATCGATCAAAAAATTTTCGTTCTGAATTTTTTTTGAACCATTGTTGTTATTTCGTTCAAATTTTTTTGATCCATCATTGATGTTTCGTTCAAATATAGTGATCAAAATCGATTTTTCGTTAAATTTTTTTTGAATATTTTGAGCCATTAATAATTTTTCGTTGATCAAAATCAATTTTCCGTTACGTTGTACAATTTAACAATTTATTTTGTTAAATTATTTTTAAATATTTTGTAAACGAATTTCAAAAAAAAAAGTAATGCAACAATAAGTTGAATTGATCGAACAATATAGTGATCAAAATCAATTTTTCAAGATGCTCAAACTCAATTTTGTTCTTGTTCACTTTTTTTTTTGTTTTTTCTTTTTCTATTTTTATTTTTTTACTCTTTTACCTCTAACTTTTATTTTGAAAAGACAAATATGTATATCACATACACATATTCAAAAAATATATAAAATACATAGTTATACAGATCTGGATATATATTTACAGTATAAAACATACATATGTATCTACATATGTATTTACAAAAATACATATCTCACTCATATATATAAACATATAAAATACAAAATCTCTATAACAAAAAAGACAACTATATACATATGCATATAAGTAATCAAAAAATACATGATACATATCCTATATGTTTACATATACATGTGAGTCAGATATGTATTTCTGTAAATACATATGCAGATATATATATATATATATATATATATATATATTACTGTAAATATATATACAGATTTGTATGTCTATTTATTTTGTATATTTTTTGAATATGTATGTGTGATATAAATATTTATCTTTTAAAAACAAAAAAAAGAGATAAAAAAAAAAAAAAATGAAAAAGAAAAAAAAAAAAAAAGAGAAATAGAAACTAAAAGTGTAAAAGCAAAAGCGAAAAAAAATAAAAAAATTTAAAAAGAAGAAGAAAACGAAAAAAATATGAGAAATAAAAAATAAGAAAACGAAAAAAGAAAAAAATAAAGAAAAAATCGAAAAAGTAAAAAGAAAGGATAGAAGTAGAAAAGAGAAAATAAAGTGAAAAGAAAAAAATAAAAAAGAAAAAAAATTAAAATAAGAAAATAAAATGATAAAAAAAACTAGCAAGAAAAAAAAGTTAGAGATATAAGAGAGTGATAATTTGAAATTTTAAATATCATGAAGATAATAAGCTTCATGATTGAGTTTGATTTGAAAAATGAATCTATGTACTAATTTAAATAAGAGTAATTTATGGGAATGAAAAAAATTGAAAGAGGAATATACGAGATTTCAAACAAAGGTAAAGTAAAAATCAGTCAAAGAAAAGAGAAAGAGAAGTGACATAAAAAAAAGAATCTTATATATGGTAACTTCTCAAACGCAGTAAGTGAGGTACCATACTTAAAATAATGCTATTTTTACTGCATAATATAATTTCATTAAAGTGTTATATTTTTCATAATTTAAGTCTTAAGTATGTTACTTCCTTAGTTTTTCCTTTTCTTTTCCATTTGGGTTGGGTCGGCGCACTCAGACTGGGCCTCTTTGTAGAAACCTTGTGATTTATTACAAATATAAGTCCAGAATAAAATTCTAACCCAAGTTTAAATAGGTCTAGAAGAACAAAAAGTTATTAATAAAACAAACAAATAAGGCCCCTGCGAGCACAACAATCCTCAGTGCAGTTACACCGGCGGCGGCGAATACAACGAACAATCCGCCGAATTGCTACGGCGGCGAACAAGAATCGTCGGCAAAGATGAGACCAATATTGATGAAGGGCCATGAAAGGCCGTTAACTTTTTTGAAGTACAACAGAGACGGAGATCTACTCTTCTCTTGTGCTAAGGACCATACCCCTACCGTTTGGTATGCCGATAATGGCGAGCGCCTCGGCACATACCGTGGCCATAACGGCGCTGTTTGGTGCTGCGACGTTTCTCGTAATGACTTACCACTCTTTTCTCTCTCACTATTGATAATTGATTGTCGCTTTGGCTTGTTCATTCGCTGCAACTTTTTTGCTTTGCTAATAGGGGCTTTTGGTCTTGTAATATTTGTCTGGGTTATTGAGTCTAATAACCAAGCAATGATTTTGTAAATCAGGTGAAATAGCGCAAAAGCATTAAGGTTATTCTAGTTTGATACTTCGAAGAAACTGATATAATCATAGTTTTGTTATCACATGTTTAATTCACCTTTAGCTTATTAAGTTTATACACCAATAATCATCCTGGGCAAACGACAGAATTTTCAGGTGAACATGGTTTGGAGCTTCTAAAATTAGCTTGTTTTGATGTTTTTAAAAGAAGTATTTTTATTGAGAAGCAGTTTGTGTTTTGCGGATAAAGTCCTGAAGCACTTTTGAGCAAAATTTAGTGTTTGGCCAAGCTTTTCTTTAGAAGAGTTCTTAATTATATTTTTCTCAAAGTTGCTTTTACAAAGAATCTACTTTTTTAGCTTCTGAAAACTTCTTCTGCTACTCTTCTGAAGCACTTATTTTCTCCCAAAAGCTTGGCCAAACAATTAACTTCTTAAAATTAAGCACTTTTGGCAAAAATAAGGTCGGCCAAACAGGCTATTTAATCCCAGTAGTATTCCTGGGTTTGTCTTGCTGATTTGCTGCAAAACTAAGTTACTTCAGCCCCTTAGTTTTTGCCATTTTGGAAATAATTGTAGTTTCTTTAGTGTATGATGATTTCTCTCTTTTGTTTTTTTGGATGGGTAAAGTTTGTGTAGCATGATTTATTCTCCTCTATCTTGTACTTCTTGTGGTATCTAAATAGTCTTTTGCTTAAAGAATATAAAACTTATTAACAATTCTTATTTCTTATTTCGCTCCTTTATTTTTCTTAGTATTTTATCAATTTAAGTACACCAAATTTATTGGTGTTCTCTTTAATTATATCCACTTAAGTTGATGAGAATTGAAACTGGTCAAGTATAGCTCATTAGTTTTGTAGTTTTTACCTTGCAAGAGATTAGAAATCAAATACTCGCTTACATGTTTTTTTTTCTAAAAAGAGGTTAATGAATTTTGGAATTCATATAGCGAGAGAAGAAGTGTGTTTTTTTGCTTGTATTTGTGTGGGGTAAAAGGTTCATTTATAACTATGGTACCATGGACTGTCTGTGGTTATTGACTTGTGGATTCTTTGCTATAGGGGATTCTTCCAGGCTAATAACTGGAAGTGCGGATCAGACTGCAATGCTGTGGGACGTCCAAACTGGTACCCAGCTGTACACATTCAGCTTTGACTCCCCTGCGAGGTCTGTTGATTTTTCGGTTGGTGATAAGCTTGCAGTGATCACCACTGATCCATTTATGGGGCTGACATCTGCTATCCATGTCAAACGCATCAGCAGAGATCCCAATGACCGTAAGTTTCTGTAACTCTAAGGTTGATCTTTTGTTGTTATCTTGTTTAATCTTTTTTTTTCTTTTGACAAGTAATTGTTCGTTTATATTTGTGTTTGTGAAGTATATTTTATATTTTTTTTCTCTTTTGTTTAATATTGCAAATAATGAGTTGAATTATTGTAAAAGCACCAAGTAAGATTCCTTTTTACTATGAGGTTTCAAGTACCCTATGCATAGGCTTCATGTCTGCACTATTCGTAAGCCACTGTGTTTCGTTTCGGAGATGCGAACAATGGACTCTTTGATGACCTTCACTCAGAGCTATACAGATGCATTTTCTATTTGACCATGACCATATAAGCGCGGAAATGATTTAAATGACTTAGCTTTATTGTGAATAAATTTCTCAAGTCACCTATTAGTTTTATAATGTTTTGACATGATTGAGATCGTTAATCAGATGTTTGTCCGTTTTGTCCTTTTGTGCTGATTTTTGGTTGTCGAGATTGTTCCTGGTATAGTATGGTGGTTATTATTATTGAAGAAACTTGTCCTTATAAATATCGGCATATGACTAATTGTTAAATATGTTGAGTTATTGGACTGTTTCATTTCTCTCTGGTTTGCCTACTCAGACCAGCCTGTTTTATTATTACATCTGCATCAACCCTTATTCTCAAACTAAACCAGTACACAGACTTAATGTGCCTAAGTTCCCTCTTGGTACTGATTCTGCTTTCAGCAACAATAGTTCCAACACCCAACTTCCATATTGGTACCTATATTATCCTCCAATACTTACCAAAACCTAAGTTTCTCGGACTCGGGTGCGGGTATCCGAGACGGGTGCGGATCCGAGAGTCGGATTTGTCAAGATATAAATTTTCGGATTCGGGGGTGCGAATCCGATAGTGGATACGGGTGCAGGGATTCGGCTTAAAAAAATTAAATACTATAAATATAGAGTTATAATTTATTTTAAACTAATTTATTTTCCTTAACCCACAGGGATTTGAATTTATTTTTTATTTACTTTACTATTTTTAGTTATTTTTTTCATTGATTTTACTTTTCAATTAGGAATAGTATTCGTATTAGAAATTTTTTCCAAAATTAAAACTGACGTTTATTTACCAAAAAATAAAAAATAAGTATAATTTTTAAACAAAGTAGGTTTACTGACCGACACTTGTATACACGTGTTTTTATCTTTCATTACACTTGTATACACGTGTTTTTATCTTTCATTAAAAGGGATATTTGTGGTTAATATTATTAAATGTTATTAACACCACAAACAAATCACTTTGAAAAAAAAATCCGTCACTATTAACGCCGACGACAACGGGCGACTGACGACGACTTACCGTAGAAGACTGCACGATGCTTTCTGGCGATGGCGACGATGATTTTCAGCGACGTCGACAATGATTTCAGGCGACAGCGACGGCCATCGATAACACCGTCTCTGTTCCGGTTGGTTGTTGGTTGAGATTTTTTCAGGTAAGTTGCTGGTTAATTTCGATGCTTCCCTCAAATTTATTATTCAGTTTGGTCAACATCTCCGAAATCGTTTGACCGAATCGGAGATAGCGGAAGGACCCGTCCCCGCCCCAGTCTCGTGTCGAGACGGGTTCGGCGGCAAAACAGTCGAGTCCGAGCAACATAGACCAAAACCAATGTACGTGCAGAAACCAAAAATATCATTTATTCTCTGTGATAAGTATGCAATCGGAATGGTGGAGCAAAACCATGTCCATTCACCATGCATTCCTATTTTTCATGTTTGGAGTTCCTCTACCACTGGCCTCTTAGTCTCTTGGAAACTATTTGTAGGTTTTGGAGCATTATGCATGCGAGTAAGTAAAGTGATTTTGTTGATGCGTGTTGAAAGCTGACTGGACAGAGCTTACTCCCATACTTCACACAAAGCAACTTACAGAAACCAGATCAAGTCAATCACACGTTCTTTCAACTTTAGAGTTGCTAGTGCTATTTTTGAATTACTAGATAATTCATGGGAGATATCAAACTTGATTATGCGGTATTGGGGGCGAAGTGGATAACTTATAGTTCTCCCTCACCTCTTTTAAGCTCATTTTCCAATGAAAAAATTGTTCTAGTTAATTTATGTTAAAATATGAGTAGGAATAGGAATAACATATAAAATCCTACTTGGAAAAGGATTGTAATGTAGTGTCCTATTAGGAAAAGGATTGGAATGTATTGTCTATAAATAGGGATCAATGTAATAATGTAGTTATAACAATTCAATAATATTCTTCTTATATTTCTAACATGGTATCAGAGCTTCCACGATCTTGGTAAAGAATCAAAGAGTTTCTGTTGCCGGCAGGCGGCTATAATCCATATATGTCGCCCGTCTGCCGCCCGTCTGGCCAATGATCATGTTAGCAAAAGTTGGGTCACTGACTCACTGTGCATCTTTCTAGTGACTATTTTCTCATATTTTTGCGTAGCACCATGCATTTGTCCAGCGACTACTTTTTCATATCTATGTTTCTTAGCACCGTACTTCTTTTCGATGACTATTTTCTCATATCTGATTTGCGTAGCACCATGCATCTTTCCGGACTACTGTCTCATATCTGAGTTGCATAGCACCATGCATCTTTCTGGTGACTCCTCAGATTTAATTTACATAGTTCTGTACCGATGACTCCTCAGCTCTTTTTCAGTAGGGTCGTGCCATCATTCCGACCCTGCCTATATAATTTCTCTTTTCCAGTAGGATCGTGTCGTCATTCCGACCCTACTTATATAATTTCTATTTCTCAATAGTGTCGTTCCATCATTCCGACCCTACACATTTCTCTTTTTCAGTAGGATTGTGTCATCATTCCGACCCTACCCATATACTTTTTTTTCCTCAGATTGTAGTCACTTTTCAGCCATCAAATCTAATAATCCGGCGTGTGAGCATGTTTCGGCTAAGTTTTTGGTGACTTTCATGTTCAAGATCTACTCGTCTCTTGATTTCAAGATGAACAGTATATTTTATACCAGTTTTCGGCAATTTTCCTGCGACACATCGACTTTACGACAATATTTACTACTTTTCGGATCATTTTTTTAGTTTGTTCCGTTTCAATTGAGGTCTCCCAGACGTCCAAAGCCATCCTTATCAGTTTTCTTGCAGATATCTTGACCAAGTCCCTCACCGATTCTCATATTAGTTACATCCATAACAAGTTTGGTACATATGTCTTCTATGCACCAGCTTGAGGGGGATTGTTAGAATATGAGTAGGAATAGGAATAACATATAAAATCCTACTTGGAAAAGGATTGTAATGTAGTGTCCTATTAGGAAAAGGATTGGAATGTATTGTCTATAAATAGGGCCTCAATGTAATAATGTAGTTATAACAATTCAATAATATTCTTCTCATATTTCTCACAATTTATATTTTCTCTTTGTTTCTTTTAAATTCAATTATCATAGAATTATCTAATTATTCTGCACATTTTTTTTTAAAACATGGTAACGTAAATCTACACTTTTTCCTTTATGCTATATAAACCAGAACTTGAGAGTTGGAAAAAATTGTCCTGTAGATGAAGTATCAGAGTAATGATGACCACCATATAAAAGCTTGTAGGGGACTAGGGTTTATGTCCAAGTGAATGAAACACCAGGGTCTTTCCTTATATTCAATTATAATACAAAAAGAGGAAAAGGTACATAGCTTTAGTGAATATTTGTTATCAAGGGTTAATCTTAATATGCTTCCAGAGTTGTCCCATCTAACACATTGACGTGCTTTGGAAGTTGAGACGATGGGATATGCCTTGTATTTTGCTTCCGTTTTCCGGGTGGTTGTTCTCTTATTCTAATTTTGAACTGACCCACTTTATCTTCCATAAGTTGGCGCACTTTGTGACTCTCATCTCATGATCTTAACATTCACAGTATCTAATAAATCTCCTTCTCATTATTTTAGAAATTGGAGACTCGGTGCTCACTTTAAAAGGTCCCCAGGGAAGAATCAATAGAGCTGTGTGGGGACCCCTGAATAAAACAATTATAAGTGCTGGTGAAGATGCTGTAATACGTATCTGGGATGCTGAGGTACGTTAGTATTTTTCAGGTCCATGGAAAATGTGCTGTCAATATGTCATGTTTTATAGTTTGGCTCATTTAGCTACTTTATTTAATTTTCGTGAACAGATTGGTGATTTATCAGGCGGGTCTGTTTTTACTGTATTCATACCTGTTATCTGTTTGATTGTTTGTTTTGTTTTTATTTCTTGAATTTAATTTAGCTTTAATTTGTTCTCTCTCTGTACCTCTTAGCTAGTGTGGTGTTTTGACGGTCTTTCAAAATTTGCAGACTGGAAAGATACTGAAGGAGTCTGACATGGAAATTGGACATAAAAAGGGTATTACATCACTACAAAAATCAGTGGATGGTTCACACTTCATTACTGGTTCCCTTGATAAATCTGCCAAGGTTGCTCCTTGTAGCCCGTGGAAATATTGCCATTGTTTCATTCTAAGTTCTCTCAAAACTCTAGCAAATACTTCATTTCGATTTTTCAGCTATGCATATACATACCCACTTTGTTTTTCTTTTCTTTTTATATTTCTTCGTTGTTTCTAATATTTCTGCTGATTTTCCAGCTCTGGGACATCAGAACTTTGACACTTATCAAGAACTATACAACTGAACGGCCAGTGAATGCTGTCACTATGTCCCCACTTCTTAATCATGTATGTATTGACACGCTCCTTAACTAATATATTGAATGGTTCTGGTGCGACAAATATCTGTTGTCTCTATGTGGTGAAATATCTGTCATCTCTATTATAGCTGTGTCTTTTTAAGTGGAACAAGTTAAAATGTTCAAATATTCATGCGGTTACCCTTTTGCGGCTTTGCCTCCTCGAAGATTATGTCTCCCACTTGCAGCTCACTTTGTGTTAATTGTCAGTGTTCTAAATGATTTCTTTTAATCTCAGAAAGATTTTTTTGATGGTTTTGTAGTAACTGGAGCTATCACCTATTTTACTTTGTAACTCTCTTGCATCTTCTTGATGCCTTTTAATACAATGACTTCATAAAAAAAAAGCTTTTTTGATGGAGAGTTAATTACAAGAGTTTGACTAAACCAATTATACTGCGGTAGATCCTTAATCATTCGCAGGATAAAGAAACTTAAAGATCACTGAAGCCAACATTTGATCATTTATTCTGACTCATTTTGCTGTGTGAACTTTCAGTAACATTCCATGAATCTTGGCTCACGCGTTCGTGATGAAACAAAAGAGGTGCTTTTTTGTAAGAACTAAAGAGGAGATGTCTTATTACTAGTTAAGAAACTAACAAAAAACCTGAAATGTCTTACTTTGCATTGGATTGCGTTTGCTAGTGCTAGTCTAAAAATTTGTTCTTTGTGCAAGCAAAGTTTCTCCAAGGGGTTCTGTGATGTTTCAAGTATCTCTCTAATCTAATGCTGATCATGGTCTGTAGGTGGTTTTGGGAGGTGGTCAGGATGCTTCAGCTGTCACCACTACTGATCATCGTGCTGGAAAGTTTGAGGCCAAATTCTATGACAAGGTAAGCAGAGATATTTTTGGTGTAAGGAATGATCTCCCCCCACCCCCCTGATAAAGAGTAAAAGGAGAAAGAATGAGTCTGATTTGGTTTCATAACATTTCGGAATGTTTGTAATATGGTGTATCTGGATGTGCATCAGATTCTTACCGAAGAAATAGGAGGCGTTAAAGGGCATTTTGGTCCAATAAATGCTTTGGCTTTCAATCCTGATGGAAAAAGGTAACTGATCATTACACATTCTTGCATCTCATATTTGGATGTGCAAACGTTCTTGTGCCATTATTGAAACTTGACTTCATTTTTGTGTATCATTACACATTCTTGCATCTCATACGTGGATGTGCAAACGTACTTGTGCCATTATTGAAACTTGACTCCGTTTTTGTGTGGGTTCACAAGTTTTAGATTTAATCCAATAACTTGTTCTAAAATTTGTCTTGCCTTTCTTTATGGGTTTCAAAAATCTCAACCCTCCCCTGAGCTCACGTGTGGGATTTCACTGGGTTTGCTGTTGTACTACTGCCGCCATATGACAAAGATGATGATGTGCTTTTTCAACAATTAATTTTAGTAAGAATGATAGTGATTGCTACTTGGCTATTTTAGTCGCATAATTATCAAAAAGTAGTGACTAATGAACACAAAGGTCCTTTTTAAGAAAACGGTGGACTTATCTTTGAACACCTCAGGTAGAAAGCTAGACAACAATTTTGATGGGAGAGTGAAAGTTGTTGGAAATATTGCTGCATGCTATCTTATTACCCGTTTGTTCCAGTGTGGGTGGTATGTCCTTGATAGTTCTCTTTACTTTCTCTCCAAGTTTTTGGACCAAGTAGTAGGCTGGATCCTTTCAACTAAAAGGTGAAAAGAGGGAAAGAAAGATATCATCCTTAAGTTATTTGAAGCTGTACATATTTAGCGTGTACTTGAGCAGATATTTTTTTGTACTTGGTCTCAAATGTACATCGATATAGTAGTCTGTTGAAATCTTGGGCAATTGAAACAAAGAGAATGAACGAAGTAGCATCCTAACACTTGCATGTCTTGTTTAATTCTTGCTCTCTAAATATGTATTCCTTCAAACTCTCAATAAAGCTGTCAACCTTAAGTTATTTGAATTTGCACATATTTAGCTTGTACTTGTGCAGATATTTTTTTTGTACTTGGTCTCAAATGTACATTGATATAGTAGTCTGTTGAAATCTTGGGCAGTTGAAACAAAGAGAGTGAACGAAGTAACATCCCAACTCTTGCATATCTTGCTTAATTCTTGCTCTCTAAATATGTAAACCTTCAAACTCTCAATAAAGTTGGAACTCATATTTATTTGGACCATGGTTCATATTCTTATATTAAGTTTAAATTGAGTTAGCTTAATTGCTTTTGGGATCATAAATTTAATATGAAAAAACAGGTTGGATTTTGATTTATGTTAGGTTCCATATTTGTACTTGCTCTTCCCTTGTCTGACTCATTTTAGTCCTTTTCAATTTGCCCATTGCTTGTCAGATTTATTTAGATTTAAAAGAAGGGCTGGGTGTTTGTCAGGGACCTTTGCAACTTTGTTAGACTATGTATGTCAGTTTATAGTAACCTCTAGCTTATATAACCTGTAATTTGTTTAACAAGTCAAATTATTTAGATTCTAGTGAGGTGTGCCCGAATATAGATGAATATAGAGAATTCGTATAGTTGACTCCCATCGTTTGTGATTGAGGTGTAATTGAAGCCACAAACATATCGAGATAAGCTTTACAATAAAGGGGGAAATCATGCATCTGTACTCTGGTAGGGTCTGCAGATTATGTTGTCTCCTGTTTTGTGGTAGGGGTCTTGTGTGGAAAACTCTTGTTTATGTTTGGTGTATGCTCTGTGGTGATGTCTTGCAAATCTGATGCCTCTGTTCCTATTATGCTATGCTTGGAGTTCAAATTTTTTAAGGTGTATATATACTGAACTTGTTTTGGTGCATATGTTAAGTTTTTTTTATGTGGTAACACAGTGAGAATGTTTATTGTGAAACTTTAAAAACTAACTCATTTTTCTCCATCCTGGGGAGCAGAATAGACATAGTTTATGTGCAGTCTGTTCTCCATTAATATCCTGTTGAATCTTCCTTCAGGCAAGTTGTCAAAGTAGTGGTGCAAGTACTTACCTTAGGTAGTTTTTTTAGTTTTGATTGGTTTGTCATGTCTTTTCTTCGGATGGTGGAAACTCATATCAGCAGATCGTGTGCGGTGTAAGAATGTAACTTTTAGCATCTCACAGTTAGATTGTGTGCGGTGTAAGAATGTAGGCTCAAGCTTAATGGAAAGAGAGCATTTTTCTGTGCACAATACAACCCTATATATATATCATTTCCTTTTATCTTCAAGCTCGACAAGCGTGTGTGCTTGTGCGTTAATTTTCCTGATTAACTGTAATATTGCTTGCTTCTAGATGATATAATGTTGATCAATTTCCATCTTTGAATATGTTTAAGCTGGCGTGTTGACCAAGTAATTTGATTTTGCAGTTTCGCAAGTGGTGGTGAAGATGGATATGTGAGATTGCATCATTTTGACCATGATTACTTCAACATCAAGATTTAGATTTTGATAGGACCAGGTTTTGGAAGTCTGTGCTTTTGGGTATCCTGTAGTTTTTTTCTTTTGGGTATCTAGTAGAAAACAGTGGTGCTTATTGACTTTTCTCTGGAAGCGACTTTCTGATTATCTCCAATGAATTTCTCGGATACTTGTATTGTTGCAAGCTATATATTTTGCAGAAGAAAATCACATTTTGTTTATTGTTGTGCAAAACATAATGACTGGTTATTTTGAGGTGCAATGTTTTCAAGTTTGCACTTGCTTACGGCAGAGTTGGCGGGATCTATTTATGCAATTTCTTACAAAACAAAATATATTTTACTTTTTGATTTATCCTCTGTGCTGCTCTTTATTAGCTTGAAATTATCAGACAGATGGTCCAGAGGAGTTCTTTAGGAAATTGGCAAATAACCATTTTTAAGTCAGCTCCTACAAACTCAGCCATACCTTCAAACTGAGGAAAGTCTATGCTGCTGCGTCATTCTGTCTTTGCATCGACGTGAACTCTTCCTCCAGGCTACTTTAATATGGGTTCAGAACTTTCTGCAACTTTGTTCCGCCTAGAATTGTTAAAGCCTTCACCCAAGTCTCAGTATGCTTCTCCCATTTATGCCTTCTCAATAGTAGGCTGGTTTAAAGCTGACAGCTGGACCGGATTGTACTGATACCGTTCTGGGAGTACCCGGAACAGAATGGAATTGAGTTCTCATACCAGGGAATTGGTACTGGTGCATCCCTGTTTCGATCCGGTGAATTTTTTTCTTAATCGGGTCATTCCCAGTTTTGATTCGGTGAATTCTTTTCCTTAATTGGGTCATGGGAGCGTTGGCAAGGGCTAGTGGGGCCCGCAACAGAGTTTTGAGCCCCACACCCCCGCCCGCCCCGCCCCACAAACCCAAATCCTTTCCTTTCCTCTATCACATTTTTATTCTCTCGTTCTCTCTCAATTCTCTACTCTCAAATCTATAAATTTTATAATTATTGTTATAATTTTGCAATTGAAGTATAATTTGGTAAATTTGTAGGAGCAATTTTCTTCAAGCTTCAATTTTAGGTTATAATCGTCTGCTTTTCCGGCAGACGTTTGATACATTCATTCCTTTAGACTTTTAATTTATTCTTTGTATTTATTAGTTGTGTTGTTCATTTTAATTTGCTAATTTCACATTTTATTTTATTATATTATGGATTCCTCTAAAAAAAAAATCGGTAAAAAAAGTATTGCACAAAAAGTAAAAGGTTTAAATGAAATTTGGTAGTAAAAAATATAAAGATTCTTCTTCTAGTTCTTCTCACTTGCCTCAAGTTAGATTTAATACGAATGATTTTATGCATGTTAATGAAATTGATTTTGCCCCTCCTATAGAAATTAATATTGATAATCTTATTCCTCATGATGACTGCATAATGATTTTAAGATGAATTAAATGAACAAGTAAAATTACATGTGGATGATGATTTAGATGATATATCGACCACTTTCGTTTCCGCTAGTGTTGAAGTTCCAACTCAGGATAATAGTCAGATTGGAGCTAGTCTTCCCCCTATTACTCTCGTTAGGGATAAAATCTCGATACAACGTAGTTTAAGATTATCCGTGTGAAAATTTTATTATTTGACTAATGAATAAAGAAAAAAATTTCTCTACGTGTGGTATTTGTAAACAAATGTGAAAATATGTATCTGACGGGAGTGTAGGTTCCATTGGGGGCTGTGAGAGGAAGAGAGTTTCAAAACCCATTTGACTAAAAATCATTCAAGAGAATGATAATAGGATTTAGCTATTCTTGGTGAAAAGGTTTTAGCATTGGACCATCAGGAGGAGGATCAAACATAGTTCAAAGTTCACCAAACCCTTAAAATCCAATTGGTCTTTTTTCACAATAACAGTATAATAAGGATCGTGATTGTGAAAATTTTGCTAAAGGAATTGTTGGCCTTTTAGAGCTTGTATGCAGGGTTACAGGGGAAGGGAGGGGAGAAAAAGTTGTTTAGACTCGCTAAGGCTAGGGAGAGGAAGGGTCGTGACCTCGATCAGGTGAGGTGCATTAAGGGGGAGGACAGTAGAGTGTTGGTGGAGGACGGCCACATTAAGAATAGATGACAGTCGTACTTTCATAGGCTCTTGAATGACGAAGGGGATAGAGTTATTGTGTTAGGGGAACTGAAGCACTCAGAGGAGTGTCGGGATTTTAGCTATTGTAGACGTTTTAAGGTAGAAGAGGTTAGACAGGCTGTTCGCAGAATGCGAAGGGGTAGGGCGACGGGGCCGGATGAGATACCGGTGGAGTTTTGGAAGTTCGTTGGAGAGGCTGGTATTAGGTGGTTGACTGGATTATTTAATGAAATCTTCAAGACGGCAAAGATGCCCGAGGCTTGGAGGTGGAGCACCATGATACCTCTCTATAAGAATAAGGGGGACATCCAGAGTTGCAATAACTATATGGGGATTAAGTTATTGAGCCACTCTATGAAGATCTGGGAGAGAGTGGTCGAGGTGAGGCTGAGACGGATAGTGTCTATTTAAGAAAACCAGTTTGGATTTATGCCTGGCCGCTCGACGACGGAGGCAATTCACCTAGTACGGAGGTCGGTGGAACAGTATAGGGAGAGGAAGAAGGGCCTGCACATGGTGTTTATCGACCTGGAGAAGGCCTACGACAAAGTCCCCAGGGAGGTGCTTTGGAGATGCCTGGAGGTGAGTGGAGTACCGCTGGCATATATCAGAGCAATCAAGGATATGTATGATGGAGCGAAAACTAAGGTGAGGACGGCGGGAGAAGACTCAGAGCATTTCACTGTCCGGACAGGGTTGCATCAGGGATCTACTCTTAGTCCCTTTTTGTTTGCATTGGTGATGGATGTGTTGACGCGGCGTATTCAAGGGGAGGTGCCGTAGTGTATGCTTTTTGCAGATGATGTAGTTCTGATAGATGAGACTCGAGGGGGTGTGAGTGACAAATTAGAGGTGTGGAGGCAAACCCTTGAGTCTAAAGGGTTCAGGGTGAGCAGAAGCAAGACAGAGTATGTGGAATGCAAGTTTAATGAGGTGAGACGGGAGAATGAGGTAGTAGTGAAGCTGGAATCACAGGAGGTAGGTAAGAGGGAGAGTTTCAAGTATCTCGGGTTCGTGATCCAGAGTAACGGTGAGATTGACGAGGATGTCTCGCACCGTATTGGGGCGGGATGGATGAAGTGGAAGCTCGCGTCGGGGGTGCTGTGTGATAAGAAGGTGCCGCCCAAGCTTAAAGGCAAATTCTACAGGGCGGTAGTCCGTCCGGCCATGTTGTATGGAGCGGAGTGTTGGCCAGTTAAGAACTCCCACATCCAAAAGATGAGGGTGGCAGAAATACGGATGTTGCGCTAGATGTGTGGGCTGACTAGAGGGGATAGAGTTCGGAATGAGACCATTCGGGAGAAGGTTGGTGTGACTCCAGTGGAGTGCAAGATGCGGGAAGCCCGATTGAGATGGTTCGGACACGTGAAGAGGAGGGGCATGGATGCCCCGGTCCGTAGGTGTGAGAGGCTAGCGTTGGATGGTTTTAGGCGGGGTAGGGGTAGGCCGAAGAAGTATTGGGGTGAGGTGATTAGGCGGGACATGGAGCAGTTACAGCTCACCGAGGACATGACCCTAGATAGGAAGGTCTGGAGGACGCGAATTAGGGCAGAGGACTAGGGCCAGTTTGAGTCGCTAGTGTAGGGAATTACTTGGTGGGGGTTTATTCTTGTTAGGAGTCCGTGTTCCATGTTTTATTATGAATCTGTGTGCTTTCCTCTGTTTTATATTACTTATGGGTGCCGTATTTATGTTATGTAATCTTGTGCTGTGCTTTACTATGTGTTTGTGTGGTATCTCGTGTCTTGAGCCAGGGGTCTATCGGAAACAACCTTTCTACTTCTTCAGAGGTAGAGGTATGGACTGCGTACATCTTACCCCCCCCCAGACCCCACTAGGTGGGAATACACTGGGTTTGTTGTTGTAATTGTTGGCCTTTTAATTTTAAAAAATATTTAAATTTTATTAGGGATAATACTCACGAAAATACCTGAACTTTGACTGAATTTTTAGTTGAGCATACTGAACTTTGCGGGGGCCCTATTATCCCCCTAGACTTTTTTAAAGTAGAATTAATTCCCCCCGAAATGCTATATCCAGTTTTGAAGTAGAAAATGTAATACACGCGTCAATCTCATAATGACACGTGTATTTTTTTATTTAAAATTAATTTTTATTTATTTTCTTCTCCATTTTGGTCCACAGCAGTATCATCTATTTGGGTGGTTTGTATCTCCATTTAAAATACATCCATTTTGGTCCGCAACATCATCTCCATTCTTCTCCATTAATTCTTATTTAAAATTCTTCTCCATTCACGATGGTTTGTAAACCCATGTTTTTAATACATTCATATTTGGGTTTGTAAACCCATGTTTTTAATACATTTCGTCCTTGTATTTTTTACAGAAAGCAAAGTTTGAAATTTATTGCCGAAAAAACTCAAAATTTCGACGACTTGCAAGGTTCCGATGAAATCACAAATTCTCAACGCAAATTGATAGCTGGGGATGCAAGGAATAATTCTATGGCAAAATCCCCAATTATTACAACTCCCACTGAGTTCAATTTCAAAATTCTAATTTGGTGAATTCAAAGGAAATTGATAATTTGCCGGCTTTGATTCAAAATTTCCAACAAGTTCTAATAAAAAATAACGTTAGAAATGCTGGTAAGTCAAAAGCCACTTCAGAAAATGATCATAATTCATCCAATTGCGATTTTTTGATTACTACTTCGATTAATTTGGTCGGAGATGGTGCTCGGGTGATCGTAAATCAAATTGGTCAAAGAAATTCGATTGAAAATGAGATGGAAAAATTGAGAACCGACCTCTCTTGTTTTCTCTCAATTTCTCACTGTCTCTCTTGATTCTCTCTCCCTCTCTCGATTCTCCCCACTCTCGATTCTCTTTGATAGTGTATGTATCACAGTGTGTGTAGTGTTCTCCGGTAGGTGAGTGTGTGCGTTCGTTTTTCGATGACAGTATGTGTGTATGGTCAGTGTTTTTTGATGGCAGTGTGTGTGGTCAGTGTGTATATGATAATGTGTGTGTATGGAAATATGTGTGTATGAAAGAGTGTGTGTATATATATGATTATGCGAGTATTGTAATGAAAAAAAATAAAATAAAGGTTTATAATGAAAATTGAGGGGTTATTTGACAAAAAAAAAGATTTATAATCTTTTTTTAACACTTTCACGCGCCCAATGCGCGTGACTTACACACAATGGTCCAAGTGGGTAGATATATGTCATTAAAATACAAAAAAGAAAAAAGTTTAGGGAGGTAATAGGACCTCCGCAACGTTCAATATGCTCAACTGAAAATTCGATTAAAGTTCAGGTATTTTCGTGAGTATCATCCCATGTTATTACATATATTCAGGATACATATAATTCAGTTTTAAGGTTTTTCAAGAAGTATGGGAAAAAGAGATATTTTTGAATTTCAAGAAAAACGTATGATCTTCGTAGCTATTTATATATATGGATTATAGGGTTGCTATTACTACTGATATGGGTCGTAGTACTAACGATTTTGATTATTTAACTGTTATTGTACATTGAGTTGATTATAATTTGGATTTACAAAAAAAATTATTGGTTATAAAATTTGTGAACATAAGAAAACTAATATTTATATAGTTTCAGTGTAGGTCATATTTTAGAATTTTGTTGTCTTTCTGATAAAGTGATTAGTATTATTTCAGATAATTTTTATGTTAATTTAAATACTATGACTTTGCTAAAACTAAAATTTATCCAATTAGTAAATATATTTTTCATGTTAGATGTTTGCGCATATATTAAATTTAGTTGTGAAGGATAATATTAATTTATTTGAAATTTTCATATGCATAATTACAGTAGAATTAGACAATATAAAAAATTTTGTCGTGAGTGTGAACTTTGTATAAAAAATTACAAAGCATGTTAAAACTAGAATGAATTCTTTTTATGAAATGATTGAAATTGCTTATAAATATAAACAACTTATTGCTATGTTGTTTAATTTTCATAACGTTTTCTAGTCATCAACTCACGAAAGATGATTGGACTGCAATAGATTCACTTAGAAAATTTTTAATATCATTTTTATGAGGGTACAATTTTTTTTTCTGAAACGTATTATCCTACTATTAGTGAAGTTTTTAATACATGTATGGTCTATTTCATCCCTTTTTACTGAGTATAAAAATAATAAATTATTTAAGAATGCTATTATAGCTATGGTTGACAAATTCAAAAGTTATTTTTTTCTATCTTCCAAATTTATTTGACTGCAATTTCTTTTAACCCGAAATATAAAGAATATGGTGCAAAAACTTTAGTTTGAGACATTTATGAAAATTTAGATATTAAATCAAATAAAAGTTTGAATTTGATAACATGTCAAGATAACATTAAAACTTGTACTAAAAATTATATAACAGATATTGCACCTTCAATGATGTTGATCTTCCTCAAATTTCTATGTTTCGAATAGCTGTCCATGGTAGAAAAAAGTCACCACTTGATCTTGATTCTTCTCATAAATATGAATTTGTTAAATATCTTAAATTTTTTTTTTTTTTTTTATAATATTACGAATGAGGAAGGCGTACCACAACTATCTAATTGGTGGAGAATTCGTGGTCTTCAATTTTCAAAACTTCACAGGATGGTGAGAGATGTGCTAGCTATTCAAGGATCACCAATAGCTTCGGAGCAAGCTTTCATCGCGATAAATTTTAAATTGAAGACCATAAATATTCATTAACGGAAGACAATTCGGAGGTATCAGTGATGTTTAGAGATTAAATCAACCCCGAGCGAAGAAATAAAAGAGTTTCAAAATTAACTATATTACAAGAAGATTACTTAAATGCAGTCATTGGAGTAATAGTCACGATGTCATTGAAATTAAAGATCGTCAACAAGTTTTATTGAGTTAGAGGTTGATAACACTAAATGTTTACAAGAGTTAGAAATTTTTTTATAGGACTGTAGAACTATTAATATTATATTTAAGGCTTAATTGAAACAGAACTCTTCCTAGAAGGTGGCTGTGCAAATTAAGCGCTCTACAAATAATTTTAAATTATAGTACAAATTTAAAATTTTGAATAAATTGGACTGATTTTTATTTTTAATCATTGTTTTATACTTTTATTTAATGCATTTTTAATTTAATTTGAGTTTTTAAATTTATAAATTATAAAATTAAAAATAATTAAACTTAAAAACTTATAAATTGAAAAACTTAGCAAAACATATAACTTTAGCAAACTAATAAACTTGAACATTCAAATATATAACTTCAAAAAATATAAACTTGAAAACTTATAACCTATAAATTGAAAAACTTAGAAGAAAACTTTAACAAACTTATAAACTTCAAACTATAAACTTCAGAAAATATAAACTTAAAATCTTATTACTTATAAATTGAAAAACTTAGAAAAACAAAAAAGTTGATAAACTTAACTTACTTACAAATTATAAATTTAAAAAATTTCAAAACATATAAACTTTTAAGCAGGGGCGGCTCAATATATTGTATGACCTAAAGCGAAACTTCAAAATGATGCCTTAAAAAAAGATTTTTGCATATTTTTTATATTTGAAGTTTATTTCTATAACTTTTTGAGATGCAAAATTATGAATAAATTTGTTTTACAATTAATTTCTCTCAATAATTTTCATTTCAATTAATTGTATACTTAAATTATTTTATTTATGTTGAGATGATGTTTATCTTAAGTATGATTTTTAATAATTTTAATTTAAAAAAATTCTTTCAATTGAGACAATTATTGTCACACCCCTTTTTCAACCGAAAGATTATATTTTAAGTTTTGAAAGATTTTATTATTAAAGTGACAAAAGATGAAAATTGTTTCGAAAAGGATTCATTAGTTTCAAAACTCTGAGTCGCCACTTGGCATAAATTAGGTGTGCTAAGTCACCCGTGGATATCCTTTTTCAAAATGGTTTTGACTCTATAAAACTGATCCGCGAACAGAGATTCTGGCTAAGGAATTCTATTGACCGAGGGGAAGGTGTTAGGCACCCCTCGATCTCGTAGTTCGACCACGGTCGCTTGGTGGAGTATATTGGCTAATTTGAACACTATGAATATATAAACCACTCCAATCACAAAAAAAACAATCAATCAAACAAATAAATCCAAAACAATGTCCAGTCCAATTATACAATCCAAAATAGAAAAAAAATGCAAAAATGTAAATCCTATTCTACCCTACACTAATTTTATACTACGCTCCCATGCTACCCGATGCCTCGGGCCTTCATCACGGACGTCCTCCAAATATAAAATACTTTGGGGTATTCTCCGGCGAATAAATACAAGTGATCGCGGGGCATTCCCCGATTAAATGAATACATTTTCAAATGCAAGACCTAAAACCAAACCGTTCAACTCAAATTCCACATTCAAACATTCAACAAGTAAACTTATTCCTAAATTTTTGCCTACCCGAACCAACATTCACCTATCCATTTCAACATATCATAATTTTATCACATTCCAACAATATTTATGCTCATTACGAATTAAACAAAACAACAATAAAACAAAGCTAATATAAATTCAACTTTTTTTATCAATTTCTCAATTCCATCCCCCAAATTCATTTTTAACCACATTACTAAACCAATTCGACTATCAAATCACTTTTCAAAATCCGAAACCAACAACACATACCCCACAAAGATTCAAACATTTAAGCATACCAATCATTCATATCCACAACAACAATTAACATTTTACTCGAAATATTCAAAACCACATCATAAAATCACGGTATTAACCAACTTCGATATAATAAAAAAATAGAATTGAGAGATGGACCTTTGAAGAATCGATTTCATTGATAATAAAATCAAGAAAACCCGGACTATAGAATTCCTAATAGGACCTCAACGATGACGAACTCCAACTCCGTATTGAAAAATTTGAGACCCAAAACTGAAGCTCCGTAAATTCAATCGAACTCAAAAACCGACACTGTTCACGTACTGTTCATGGTACTGCTCACAACATTGTTCATGATACTGTTCACAATACTTTTCACGGCACTGTTCACGACACTGTTCATTTTACTGTTTCTCTCTCAATTTTTTTTTCTCTCGCGCGATTCTCTCTTCTCTCCCTCAATTTTTTTTTTGTTATCTTGTGAGGAATATGATTTGGTGATTGTTGTTATTGTGGAGAAGATGATGATGAAAGAATAAGCCTCTCCTTATCCCCTTTTAGAATTTTTCTTTTATATTTTTTATTTGATTTTTCTTTTTCTTTATTTATTATCCTATGTGGAAGCATATAATTGGTGGCTTGTGGGAATAAGTGTATGGCATGTGGAAAAGTTAGTGTGGCATGTGGAAATATGAGGGTGGCGTGTGGAAAAATGAGTAGGGCGTATGCCTTTTGCATGTATTCATGAAAAATGGAAAGTGAGGTGTTGAGGTGGCATAGTGAGGTGGCAAAGATGCTATGTATTTAATTATTTTCAATTTTTTTTGGGAGAAACTATCAATTAAACAAAAGTATGGTAAGATAAATAAAATAAAAATAAAAATTAAAAAAAATAAAATAAAAATAATTAAAATATTTTCGGGAAAGGACAAAATTACGTGTCTACATCATGCCCTCTTTGGATGTAAACACATGGTGTTTTTATACAAAGCAGTAGACAACGAGATAGAATTTTGTCCTGACCGTTATTCAAAAGCACGGAGCACGAGGAAGGAGGAAAACCAGGTCTTGACTTAGGACATCCTACCTACCCAAGTTATAGGGGAATTGAGTGACAGTTATCTCAAAGGATTGGAAGGAGATGGACAATGCCGAGTTGGAGAGTCGAGTGAGGTCCCATCGAGGTTTCAATCCGCGGCTCTGTTATTACATCAAAAATAAAAATTACAAGTTAAAAACATAAATGAAATTACAAAATCCTATCTACGCAGCTTCTGTCGGACTCTTGACTTGAGTTTCATCACCTTATTCTTCAGCTGAGCTCCTGATTTGAAATTTCTTTAACTTGTTGCTTGGTTTTCAATTTCATCACCCTATTCTCCAGGCGGGCTCCTGACTTGCTATTTTTGATCTGTTGACTTTCATTTTCTTCACTTTGTTACTTGACTTTCAACTTCTTCACCTTGTCGCTTGACTTTCAATTTCTTCACCTTGCTGCTTGACTTTCCATTTATTCGCTCTGTGCTTCGGGCGGGCTCCTGAAATCACATCAAAACTAGAAAGAAAATTATCCCAAACAAAATTATTGTAAAAAGAAAATCATTTGCCAAAAAAGTAAAGTTCCAAAACAGATATTAAATTTATTTATTTATTTATTTTTTGCTCCAGTTTTCCATCAGAAGACTTTTGAGAAAGTCAGATCATATCTACTTGCATGTTGCAATAATGAATCAATACTCTAACCAAGAAATGCATCTCTTGAGAGTAAAATTGAATGACCAAGACTAGGAAGTGCGTCTCCTAAGAATTAAAGTGAGGAATTCTGACTAGAAAGTGCGTCTTCTAGAGATAGAAGTTTAAATTAAAAAGTGAGTCACCTGACAAATGAAAACTAACAAGGAAGTGCGTCTCATAAGGATTAAGTGCAATGACTCGACTAGAAAGTGCATTTTCTAGAAATCAAGGAGAATGACTCGACTAAAAGGTACGTCTTATAGGAATCAAAGGTAATGACTCGACTAAAAGGTACGTCTTCTAGGGGTCAAGGGGAATGACTCGACTAAGAGGTACGTCTTATAGGAATCAAAGGGAGATGACTCGACTAAAAGGTACGTATTATAGGAATCCAGGGAAATGACTCGACTAAAAGGTATACCTTATAGGAATCAAGGAGGATGACTCGACTAACAGGTACATTTTCTAGGGGTCAAGGGGAATGACTCAACTAAAAGGTACGTCTTATTAGAATCAAAGAGAGATGACTCGACTAAAAGGTACGCCTTGTAGGAATCCAGGGAAATGACTTGACTAAAAGGTACGCCTTGTAGGAATCAAGGGGGATGACTCAACTAAAAGTACCGTCTTCTAGGGGTCAAGGAGGATGACTCGACTAAAAGGTACGCCTTATAGGAATCAAGGGGAATGAATCGACTAAAAGGTACGCCTTATAGGAATCAAGGGGGATGACTCGACTAAAAGGTACGCCTTATAGGAATCAAGGGGGATGACTCGACTAAAAGGTACGTCTTATAGGAATCAAAG
>NC_061114.1:92627115-92733693 GCF_002878395.1 Capsicum annuum | reverse complement strand
AAATCTCCCATAAATTTCTTCAAGTTGTTCAAGAACTAAGTTTCTCAGGTCAAAGTCAGCAAGGACTTGGTCTAAAAGTGTGAGAAAGAAGTTTCAAGCAAGTTTCTATATCTTCAAAATCAAAATCTAAGGTATGTGGGGTTTGAACAAGAACACTTCTTTCGTTCTTGTGCCTAAAGATTTACTTTCTATTATTGATTTACATGATTTTGCAAGTGGGTTTACACCCAAATTCCTTTATGTATGATTTATGAGACTTGAGTAGAATAAGCTTGATATTTATGTTTATTTCACCATCATGCTTCTTAAATTGAGTATTTATTCCATGAGTTGTATATTGTCATTATATATATTGATGATTTGTAAGTGATTTATAATAGGTGTCATTATTTGTCTTTTTTATGAGAGATTTGACTACTGAATACATATCGATACTTGAGATTGAAAGTCAAGAATGAGTCCAATGATGTTTTCTTGAAGCTTTGGTATTTGAAATGATTTGATAAGTAAGGATACTTGATGTTGAGAAAGATTGTTTGATTTTGAGTCGAGTTAGGAATCCACAATCGTATATGATTTACCGATGAGATATACAATGTTTTGGTCATCATGATAGACCCATGAGTTGATATTGATTGAGGTGGATTTCCTAACACATTCTGAGTTAAGTCTGAGAGGAGTATATAGCACCAAGTGGGAAATACCATTTGGTATTTCCCCAGAACTACGTGCCACTGTAGGATTAATGTTGATAATTGTAGGCCAAAGGCCGATTATGAGATTGTGATGATGAGATTGAGGTTGTATTCCCTGGCAAGAGTACGACATCCCTGACAATGTGGGGTTCTCTCCTTAGGAGGGAAAAATGTTGGACTCTATGCAGCTCATATGGAGTAGTTATGTCGGTTATAAGAAAATCCCAAACTCATAATGATCTGAATACCTTGAGTTATCGATTCACTCTAAGTCATGAGTCAAAGCTTTTGAGTTGAGTTGAATGATTTATGAGATTTATGAAGCATGTCTTATTACTGATGATTTATGGAAATAATGTTTCAGATAATTCAAGCGAAGACAGTTATTACTGTCAGCATGCATGATTTTCTTATATACTTATGATATTATTTAAAATGTTGCATCCACCCCCACATACTCAGTACATTCCCAAGTACTGACTCTCATACTCATTTGTATTCTATATTTCCTCGCGATATAGGTTCAGGTGATCAGTCTCAGCTGCGACAGTGATCTACGAGTACGTTCATCTATATTCCTGCAGTTGGTGAGTCCTCATGGTTCGAGGACCTATGTTCATGATTTTTGTCTTGCTAATTGATGGTTGTTTATTTTTCCATTCAGTATGAGTCATTTGGGTATCTTTCCCAATGGCTCTTTAGTCTTATGTAGTAGAGGTTTTGTCAGACTAGAGTACCAGTATGTACTGAACATTAGTATTTTGATTGTACGGGACAATATTACTTTGTATCTCATTATGTTCATGGCATGATTATTCTTCCTTATTACCGCTCGATTATTGTCATGGTGAATTATAAGAGTGAAGATAGGCTCAGAGGGTTAGCTTAAGGCTGTGTGTGGCCTTAAGCACCGTGTGACATCTCAGGATAGGTTCTTGGGGCGTTATAATATTCTTATTTACTTTCTTCATGAATATCTAGGTAATTTAGTCTTAGGATTATATTGAACTAGAGTGTAATTTGTCTGTGGGTTTTGTTGTGTTTGCATGATTGTTAGTTGTTGAGTAAGGATTTCACTATTGCTTGAGCTTATAAGTTGGAATTTGATGGGTGAAATCCCCGAATCTCTAAATGAGTTTGATGGGTGAAAACCCCAACCTCTAGAAACCCTTTATCATTCTCTAAAGAGGGATGAAAGTGAATATGGGGTAACCTATAACATCCTTGAAAGAGGGTTATAGGGAGACAAGGTAATGGTGAACAATTAAGCCTATGTTTTGCTCCCTTCTGTAATCTTAGAAATAAGTGTATTAGGAGTATAAATTATGTCAAGAGCATCATCCTTGAAATAGGGATGCTTGATTGAGGTTTTGGCTGATTATGAATTTCACACTTGTTCGGTCTCGAAAGAGCCAATGGGTGAAATTGTTGTGGTTTTATCAAAAGATTAATCACAATGACCTTCGACCTAGCATATCCTTTAGTTAACAACTAAATTTCATGCTAAACCATCATTAACCCACATACTTTTACCTTTAGGTAGCCATAATCCCAAGATTCCCCCAACATTGTTGCTCAAAACAAAAGTGTCATCTCTTAATCATTTACTAAAGATTGTACAAAAAAATTCTAAACTAATCCCCTTATTTTATTTTACATGTCATTTTTGTTATAATTCTTGATAATCTTATTATAATCTGAGCACCCATAAGGTTTGAAGTCTATAATCCTCTCTTTAATATTCTAGCCAAATTAAAATTAGGTTACATGATGACCACCTCACCCCTCAATTAAAGGAGTGAGTTGAGCATTATCACTACTACTCACACTATCATGGGACTTGAAGCCTGATGCTCTATCTTTATTATCATTCCGAAAATTAGGCACTGGATCACTAGTAAAAGATGGGGTTAAAGCTAATGATTTCTGGTGGAATGAAGAATGATTACCACCATCTGACCTCTGCTGAGAGAAAGTAAAGCTACCTATTCTGGCCCTTTTAATCTTCTTTCCATTCTTCTCGACTTTCTATTCTTCAATATATAAGAATTAAATATCAACCTAAAAATGTGCATGTCATTAACCAATATAGCAGTCCTACATTCTTCGACCAAACCTTAGAAATACCAAACACAAACTTACTCATGTGAGCTCTGTAGTCAGAAACCATTTCCGACACATATTTAGCCAATTGAGTAAACTTGAGAGAATACTCCATCACATTCTTACTACCCTACTTAAGATTAATCAATTCCTACACATTAGCCATCCTTATCTTGATAGGGAAGCACCTGTCAAGAAATGCATCAACAAATTTATCCCACTCTACTAGTCTTTATTCACACCTATATTATCTTTTTATTATTTGTACCAAGTATGAGCCACTCCTTGCAACTGATAAGCAGCCAATTCAGCACTTTTAGTTGGAGTGACACCCATGATTTAAGTAACTTTCTAGGTATTATCCAGGAACTCATGTGGATCCTCTTTGGACTTAGACCTAGAGAATATCAAAGGATTCATCTGAGCGAAGTCTCAAACTTTGGCTTCTGCAAGTTTGACTACAAGGAAGAATACATTTTCCAACAAAAAATTTTGTTGATATATACTGGATATTGTTGTAAAAAGTACTTTTAGAAACAATAAAAAAGTTGTTTTATGCTGTTGCAATAACAGGCGATGCGAAAAGTTTTGGCAACAAAATAAAAAATTATTGCTAAAAGCCAACATAATGCAACAAAGAATAAATTATGTTTTGTTGCAATAAATTATGTTTTGTTGATAAAAATTCATGTACTTGTGTCTTAAAAAAACTATTTAGCAACAAAATAGTTTTGTTGCAATAAATAATTTTTTTGTCAAAAGTATTGTTTGTTGTATTATTAGGTGCTTTTACATTTAGTAACAATAATTTGAGTTGTTAATTACAAAATTAAGATTCTTCTAAATAATTCAATGAACTCCCACAGAAGTTATAAATTTAAAATGAACAAAATGTTAAATGCAAAGAAATTAAAATATCATATTCATGTAAAGATCAATATACAATTTTATATTAAAATATATAGTTCCAAATTATATGTAATTACTGAAGTATAATTTTACATACAAAGAAGCTAATATATCGTATGTTATCCAATACGATAAATCCTAATATATTCTCTTTGTAACACGAAAAATCTTCTTCCAATTTGCACATTATTGTAACATATAGCCAATTGCATTTGATTTGCACATATTTGTCCTACAAAAAGGATATATAATAATATTTTGATAAAAATGTTACAAAATACAAAGTAGTAACTAACAAAGAAACAAAATAAAGCAAGCACATTCTTATGTAGCTATTAACAATATTGATTAACATATCAACATACCAATGTTAGTCCCACAAAGTAAGGTCTGGAGAATAAAGTGTAACCAGACCTTATCATTATATCATGAAGATTGATAGGCCAATTTATCTTTATCATGTAAAAGGTGACGAGTGTGTCATGTACTGACCTTTCCAGTTTACTCATTCAAAACAAATCATCATTTTCTCCATCATCTACCCATTTTTTTGGCACTTCTCTTCAATAAGAATCCCGATAGTTGTAAAAGCTATGATAAATAATAGTTTTAACTAGAGGCAATGAGAAAATAAGTCAAGATCAGTTAACCATCATTCAAGATTACTAAAAATTACATGTTTTTAATGGCATCAAAACCATTTTGAACCTATCAAAGAAACTGATGTTACACATTCAAAAAATTCAATTGAAAGAACAAAGAGTTGATCAACCTTCCACCTTGACAGCTGGTCAAACTACAATTTTAGAAAGAACAGAATACACCAACACTAACCTCCAATTGTTGAATGTACTTGTTATCTCCCTACATGCTACAACACTAAAAGAAATTTTGACAAACTACAATACCTTATCTTTAGGCTTTAACCTTTGCCCAAGTTAGGCAATTCAT
Organism: Capsicum annuum; assembly: GCF_002878395.1. Lineage (NCBI taxonomy): Eukaryota > Viridiplantae > Streptophyta > Magnoliopsida > Solanales > Solanaceae > Capsicum > Capsicum annuum. Next base: position 92,729,035 of record NC_061114.1, on the reverse strand, counting down.
ACTGATATAACTATATGTAAAAGGGAATACAAAAGAAATCCTAAAATAAGAGGTATGCAGAAAGAATTAGATGGATACATGATGTTCTATCTCCCTCAGACCCTGCAGTCTTTAAAGCTGAGCCTTTTGATGCATCTCTATCTTGCTGGTTGGGTCTATATTTTATAGGTATCAAGTTTCCTTCACTATGCTGGATTCCAGTTAGAGGACTAGTTGCCCATATTATCAATTAAAGACACTTAGAAGATAGTAAAGAGAAGATAACTAAAAAACTTAAGTGAATAATAAAGAATAGAGAAAAACATACAAAAACACAAACTAATTTAAAACTTAAATTGGTGAATTCCTAAGGTAATTTGTTGCAAGGCGTAATTTCAGTGATATAATAGTATCAAGCTTATAATTAGAGAAACAAGAATCATAATTACCATATTCAATATTGATTGTTTTGGTTTATGTGCCTTTTTAGGTCATCCTCACCTTTGTCTGGCCATTCTGAAAAACCTATTGATTTGAGGTGGTTTTATACACTTTGGTATCATTATTCTAGCTTATTTTACCTTATTTCGAGAGAAATTCGTGTGCTTAATGTGTTCATATTGATATGAATAAGAGTCTAAGCTATAAAGTGTATGATTAAAATATGCAAAGTGTATTCCAAATAAGTTGGGTTTAATTGGATCACTTAGAGTTCAATCGATAAGACTAGCGTTACTAGCTTGAGCTAGGTGCTTACGTAGTCTCTTTTGTTGGATTCTATTGTGTTTAATGTGTTCTCATTGGTTTTAATGGTGTTATTATATGTGGAACAACCTTTTGGTAATGTACAAATTTCAAGAGAGTCAAGGAGAGTGTTGAGACTTGAAGTTAAAGATCATGGAAACCAACCTAGTCTAAGCTCTTGTTCTTGATTCGTTGTGATGGATATTGTGTTGTTTGAACATCTAATTCATGTGGTGTGCTCTTGTAGGATCTTTTGTGATCTTAATATGATGATATATATATATATATATGATTTGGATGCTGAAAAAGTATGGGAAAGATACCACGAAGTCGAGGATGAATGGAGGAACGTCCAACACTTAATCAATTTTTGAGAAGCAAATTCTAGCCTTGCGTCGTGACCCCCATTTGACTCAATCCAGCCTCATGTCATGAACCATGCTTGACCCAATATATCCTCACATCACGACCCATGGTCAAGTCATGCAAGAATCAAGTCATGACCCACCTTCAAACACGACCAAGGAGTGCAATTTGAATCCTATACGGCTTGGGCTTGTGTGCATACTATAACTACATCTTTGTACATATTATTATTCATCTTTGGATGTATTGGAACATCAAGGAGGATGATACAAATTCATAACTTAGTTTTTTATCATTTTAATTTAGTTCATACATGTTCTTAGTCGTTAATTACAAACTAGTGATTACGATTATGACTATGCGTGGCTAAACACCCTCTTTCCTGGGTTGAAGCTGAATACATGAGTACTATGGTTTTGATATTAGTTCATTGATTTGCTTATCATTGTTAGTTTTGTGTTCAATTTTATTTTAACTATTTTAAGGATTGATCACCCTTAAAATAAACCCATTGTCAACCTTGTGAACTTGGGAGAGGGAATAGGGAGATAGAACGTGGGATTGAACAAAGTATGGTTCATAGTATTTTATGAAATAAGGAATACGGACTAGTGTCGAGGACAGGGATGTACTTAGATGCCTTAATTGTTTCAAACATAGGATGATAGCTTAAAGAACTTAATTGGATTACTATTTCCTCACATAATGATATAGTTGTAATGTCCATGTTAGGTAATTCATTAGAGGTCGAGAGACATGATCATGTGATTAATCCTATGAATCGACAACTAAGATAAGTGAATTGATGAATGAAAGTCAATAACATAGTACGATTGTTCAAAGTACTTCAACCCTGGGTTTAACTCCTATTGATTGTCCAAGATCTTTAATTTATGAACTATTTACTTTACTTGCAATTTACAAACTCCAATCTCTCTTTTGGTTACTTTTGCACCAGTTAAATCTAAATTGTGAACTAAAATCAAACTGTTGTTCAACCAAGTCCCTGTGGGATCGATACTTGACTTTCATTAGGCCACTTTACTACTTGATAAGACCATGTACACTTGCGTATGTGCTATCAAGTTTTTGGCATTGTCGGGGACTTGCAATTGGCAATTGTTTTTACTTTAGTTTTACTTTTTATATTTTTTTGGTGTTTTTATGCTTGGTCTTGGTTTTGTCATTGCAGTAAACAAGTTGTAGAATAATAAGCTGGCAAGGTATATGAATTTGGTTAAACCAAATCGGAACCTGAACAACTGTTCCATCAACGTAGGAAAGATGCAATACTTCTTCTCCGTATTCCTCTAATCCAAGAAGACTAAGAGAATATTGTTCCAATGGATGAACAATAAGCAGCCCGAAGGACAGTCAGGGAAGTGGCAATCCCACTTTCGATAAACTTGACTTCCCCAATTCAAAGACCGACAGCTAGGGAGAATTTCGAGTTAAAACACAATATGGTGCAAATTCTTATTAGTAATGGACAGTTTGCAGGGCTTTCACACAAGGATCCACAAATACACTTGTAGACTTTCATTGAGCTTACTAACATATTCATTCCAGCTAGGGTGAGTACAGATTATGTGAGGCTCACACTTTTTCCCCATTCACTATTGGGGGAAGCAAAATGGTGGTTGAATGTGGAGTAGGCCAATTCAATTACATCAAAGGATGACTTAACCAAAAAGTTCCTCATCCGATTATTTCCATCAGGTAAGACTGCGAGACTTCGCAGTGAGATAGTGAGCTTAAAACAAAATCCTAATGAAAATCTATATCACGCTTGGGAATGTTTAAAGGCCCTTCTTTGGGATTGTCCACACCACCAATAGTCCAATTAGGTACTTGCTCATACTTTTGTAGAAGATCTTGATCACAATATGAAGATTTTGATAGATTCAGCCACAGGTGGTCAGGCACTAGAGTTGACTTATAATGAGTTGTACATATTATTGAGCCACATAGCACAAGGAAATCCAGAATAGTGTTCAGATTCTAAAAGTGTAACAAAAAGAATTACGGGTGTATTGGAGGTGGACCAATTCACAGCCTTATCAACTCAGGTTGCATCTTTGCAAAATATGATAAACACCCAGTTCAACAGCCTGAAATTAGGAGCTCCACAACCTACAACCATAGTCAATACCGTCCAACAAGTTGTAGGTGGGTGCAAAGTATGCGGTAATAGAGGTCATTATGCATCCATGTGTGCTTCAAATCCGAAATATGTAATGTATGTAGGCAATGCACAAAGAACAAATTTTGGTAACGCCTACAACATAAAGTGGCAAACGCAACCTTGGATCACACAACAACAGCCAATTAGCAACAATAGGCCCAAACTAATCAGTCAACTAGCAACATAGAAGAGATATTGAAGAAGATTTTAGCTAATCAAGCACAATTAACTACAGACATGAAAAATTAGCAAACAGCTACAAGAAGTTTAGAGTTGCAGTTGGGGAAAGCCTGGTCTAACGGGTAACCCTTTAAAATCCTATAATGGAGTCGTAGTTCTAGAACTTAGGGACTTATACTAATGGTCTCACCCTAATTGAGGGGTGAGCCTTAATCCCTACATCCGCTTGGTGCTAAGTACCACTTTCAATTGAATAATACTGTAAATTAAAATATGTAATAATATTAATATTTTGAAGACTAAAAATAAGTACTTTATCTGGAAGTATTCAAATAATAAAAACTAAAGGATTTAATATTCCAAAATATATGCATGGAATCTTAGGTCATCGGGTGTTCATAGCCCAACATCTCTGAAAAATGCAATTACTATGCCAATTCCTATTAATTGAATAAAATAAGGAAATTTATAACTCAAACTCGAGAATCATGGATTACACAATATAAGAAGGTCTTGAAATTATAGACATGCAATGATACTAAAATTCATGGTAAAACATGGGTTTATATCTAATTGATAACAAGGAACTAAATTATTAAGAAATTTACAATATTCATGAACCCTAGGCATTGATGAAGAAATTAAACTGAGGATTTAAGTTATCTTTGGGACTCAATGCATGGAAGGAAAACCATTGATGAAATTTCACATACTTGGTTATGAGAACCTTGGAGAAATATTTTAATTTGGAGACTGAAGTTTGAGAACCCTAATTCTTGCTTGAAGGAGTAGAATCGCCTCCTCACTCTAAATTTTCTAAGTATCATCTGAATTATCATGAATGGGGGACTTGAGGATCTTTAATTATTATTATCCAAACCTTGAGTATCTCAAATGAAATATTTTTAATTTTAAAAGAGTGGGAAAAAACCAAACAACCCTTTTAAAATTGACTTAAATCTAGAATCAGTGTTGATGACTCTTGTGACAACTCATAGGATCTAGCATGAGTCATGGCCCCAACAGCCAGTACAGCTCCTATTCTTGGTGCTACTATAGATGAAATTGTTACTTCCCTAGTGGAATGAGTATTCACTATATGTGAATAAGATTTAATGAATTATATGCCAATTTATATCTCCATATACCAATTAGAATCAAATAATAGCATGAAAGGAATTAAAAAAGGAATTTCTTTCCTAAAACCTGTAGCATCCCAAAGAAAAGTACTGACATAATTATACCATTATGTTGGACTCTAATAGACATATTCTTGTACGATCAGATCTATGAACCTACTTCTCTAATACCATATTTTTCATGATTCAAACGATGATCATTGGCACCTACCCTACCCTATGGAAAGGGGAGGAGGAACCAAACTACACTCAACCCTCACTAACTCAAATATTACTTTCATGCTCATATTATGTTAGCCTTATTTTTGAACAAGTTCTAAATATGCTTCATTTAACCAATAAGTAAATTGTTATCTAATGTCAATATTCATAAACTAACAGAGTGTAGAATCCTCTCATTAATACATCATAGGGACCTAAAGTCACTGAGCATGAACATATAAAGGAAATCAAGTCTTAACGTCAAATGATTATCCGGAATATGAAATAAGTAAAGGTATGCCTTAGTCGTAAGATAAGGGACATGATCAATGATAAGAGTATCCAAAGGTTGTTCATTCATGGTGTTCACCCTTGAACCCGAGTTTGGAACTGCTAGTTAAAGTTGAGGTCTTATCTCAAATGTTGGACCACGCCCTACACTCAACAAAAGGAAGATCATGGGTAGTATCAGTACATTAACAAGTATTGGTAAGCATCATAGTTTGGCTCATTCTGACCCTTTACAAAATAGTAAATCAAATAGATGTAAAGATATCATTGCAAAACTTATAATCAAAGAGAAATGCACAATTATGATATTTCACTTTAGAGGGAATATAAATTGAAAACCATGTATGTTTACACTTAGTGAAATTCAGCAATATGTTGCATCACAATAAAAATTATAAATGCATAATCAATGCACATTAGTGAAAATATGAATGTCAGATGTGAGCATCATTCCTTTCTCTTCTTATTCTCATCAACATCACTGTCATCTCAACAACATCGCAATCATCATCAAAATCATGAACATCATAAGTTATATATCATTATATTCATAATTATCATCTCAACAACATAAATATGTATGAATATATAATGCACTCAATAATAACTAGTAGTTCTTGAAAACCATTACAAACATTCAATTTACATATAATCACTGTGTCAAGTGGTCTAATCTCTAGAATAAATCGTAACCTACCTCGAGTGCTTGCTTAACAATATTTCTAGGCTATAAGCTTGACTTTCTTTCCTATTCAACTTGTTCTTGATCTATAATTGTATGATTATATACCCATTTTAATAAATCCATCTCTCTTTAATCATAAAGGATTAATAGCTAACCATTTTAATCACAAAATTTCTTTAAACCATCATCTTAGGGTTTTACCTTCCTTAAACCTTATGAACCCTACATTATGTAGCATGAACAACTAAAATTCTACTCCTACTAGTGTTTCCTAACACCGCAATATCAGTATCTATTGATTTTGTACTCAATCCCACTAATTTACATTAATTATATTAAATTGGGATAGACCCCCGAATTACATCTTGGATAAATCTCTAATGATTTTTATAGATTCTAAAAATCAATTCAAGTTTAGAATGTATGAAACTTAACTTCAAAGATGAAAACCTCAAGAATTCTATGAAAATCACCCTTTTCTAAGACTTTAACCACTTTTAGAAAAATGGGAATGAAAAACATTTTTTTGAGTTTTTAAATTTATCAAAATATTATGTGTGTTTTGCTGTAACAGTTTACGATGTTATATTAGCTTTTACAATGGCAATACCTTTTTCTTACTACAACAGTTTGCTTTTTTACTGTAGTGGTATTGAAGAAAAATCTTAGGGCCTCTCTCTAGTTATTCCCTTTTTACAACACATTCCTCAAGATATCCAACCTCTCTATGATAAACTCTATAACTGGAGTTCTATATCTCTATTTTAAGTGTTGAAAGATTTTAAGACTTTTAAATTTTATTATCTATCTAAAAATTAAATCAAATATCACCATCAATACACACATTAATGCTAGATTTTCCTAGAGTAGTACACCCCCAAAGTTCATCAAAGACTAGCCCAACCCTGAATTTTTCAAAAATCTCATAAGTAAAATTTATGGGGACTTCACTTTCTATTTTTAGCATGATAATGATTTGGGTCGTTATATTAGATGCCAATTTACCCTTAGTTCATCTCCAAATGACAAACAAATTGAAATGCTAAAAATTAAGCAAGAATTACCTGGTTCAATAAACAAGTGTGGATATTACTTGTGCATGTTAGCCTCTGTCTCCCAAGTAGCTTCCTCAATAGTATGGTGTAATGACCCTTTAGGTCATTTCATTTGTTTTCATGATTTCTCTATTTTTAGAGCATTTTTATAACTTCTCCAGGTCATTTATGACTTACTGGAACTAAAGTTTGGTTATCGAGCAACCCATTTGATTTTTAGAGTCATTTGCCTATTTTGGAGCATTAGAAGTTAAGGAATGGATCTCAAGCCAAAACCTTAAAGGCGTCAAATTTTATTTCTGATAGTCTCATCAGATTTGAAATATTTATTTTTGTCTGGGGGGGCCCTTGGCCTAGGTCTTGAGGCTTCCAAACTTATTTTGAGTTATTAGAGGGATTTTAGCAAAAAATAGCCCTTGAGTGTGGGACCCACTTTTATCAAAATGACCTCGGATGGAAATTTTTCATCATGATGCTGAGTATAGAATGTTAAATTTGGTAAGGTAGTAATGTCACCCAAATTACACCTCTCAAAAAGTATAAAGTGATTATTGAATCAAATAGAAAATCCAACTAGGTTGGGGTCGAACTCACACGAAATATGATGGAATTCTATCTTGTATTTTTCTAGGTAACTTGCAAATAAGTAAAAGTGGGGATTTTATCAATAAAAAAAGAGCAAGAGTAAAAATTTTCGATTGCTGGAGTTCTAATCAATATGAGAAAGCACTAGGATCGTGATCCATATGACTTAATAACTACACAGGTTCCTCATGCTATCAAACTATTTTAATGCATTGCATGAAAAATCTAACAAGATAGGTTCATCTAAATGTCTATCAACCTTGGTTATATGAATTTCACTCTTCTCTTCTAGGAATTCGAATGTCGCACTTTTAACCTTTATTGTTGATCACATATTAACTTACCCTATTATGAATCAAGATTTTAGATGAAGGTTGAAAGCTTCAAATCTCTATTATCATTTCCTTTGCCTAATCTCTACCTCCCTCTCAAGCAATTATGTCACCCAAATTACACCTCCCAAAAATTATAAAGTTGTCGTTAAATTAAATATAGAACCCAAAAAAGTTTGGGTCGAATGGACAGGGAATAGGATAAATTTTGATTTTGTGTTTGTTTAAGTAATTGGAAAATAAGTAAGAGAAAAGGGAATTTTTTGAAATAACAAAGTAACAGTAATAATTGTTTTATTTCACATTAGGAATCAATATGAGACGAGATATAGGATTCTGATCCCCATGATTTCATAACTCCACATGTTGCTTTTTCTATAAAACTATCACAATGCATTTCATGTAAGATCTAACAAGATAAGATCATCTAAACATCTTGCAACCTTGATTAGATTAATTTTACTCATCTCCTTCTGGACTCGGAGTGTTGCAACTACTAACCCTTGCTATTGATCTTAGACTAACTATCCCTATTACGGCTCAAGTTATTAGATGAGGATTGGTAGACTTATATCTATATTTTTATTCCACTTTCCTAATCTATACCTCCCTCCTAAGCAAGTTTATAACACAACCAAATTCTTAATGTATGCATCCATTAGAAAAGAAATTGTAATAAATAGAACACCAATATATGCAAATACACTGGTCTATATTTTCCTAGAACTTAGCATATTTTATTAATTCATCATAGTTTCCACGACCAAAGATGTGGTGTTGTAGGACCCTTAAAATTTCCATCATTTTATTTTTGACTTTCTCATGTTCAAAATATCAATTTTTCACATGAATTGTGTTTAGGGATGTTAAGAGAGTGTTCGGGGAAATGTTTTAGTATTTTTGGAAAGGGTTTGGGGAAAGTTTGGAACACCGAGGTAGTGAGCCCCTGAATTTTTGTCGTGTGACATAAGCTACCCTTCTTGATATTGGTGTGACACGAAGACAACCTCCATGATATTCGTGTTCCACCCCAAGGCATAATTTTTGAGCAGTTTTATTTCTAGTCACTAAGGGTAAAGATTTTTTTGGTTCTTTTCATCCTTGAAAAACCCTTAAACATATAATAAACTTATTTTCTTCAATTATCAAAGATAAAATTACTCTCTTTTACTCTCAAACTCAAAATCGAAATAAACTTAAGGCTTTCATAAATAATTCCTCATCCAGGATCTTGTGTGTTTAAGGCATGTATCTCTTCCCCAAGCTTAAATTTTACATTGTGGAATTTAATTAATGGATTTCCTTGTGATTTAAATTGTGGTTTTTGAAATTTGGTTGAGGGGTTTTGGTTGTTACTGACTTAATTACTTGTCCTATGACTTTACTTGATTATCCATGCTTTAATTGTTATTTTTAGTATTGAATTGGTACTTTGATTAAATTGTTGTAATGGTGAACATGGGTTTTCCCAAATTGGATGAATTTTGGCTTAGAATTACATAAAACTCAACCCACTTTATGAATTTCATTTTAATTATGAAAAATTACATGGTTTAACTTATTTTTGAACTCAATGCATTTCATTAATAGATAAATGGTTTTAATTGGTTTTGAAAGGCCTTGGCGGCCATAGAATGGATTTTAATAAAACCTGGGAAGTCAATGTGGTTGTGTGAACTGATTAGCATCTATGATTTAGCTTGTAAGCGTATTGGTACGATGGTACCAAGTGGTTAATGCCTTAATGAACATCTCCTAGGTTAATGGTAGAATTATGTATGTAAATGTTTTTAATTTGGACTTAAAGGGGGTTGTGTAACTTGTCGTGGAAGGTGGAGGTCTCGAGGGACCAATACTAGAAACTGCATTTGTTGGTGTAGCGGTCTTTATGACTGTGTACATAGATTACATATTATATACATATTTTGGAATGTCTAGAGCCTCAGTGGCTTTAGCCCATCTCTAGATTTCTCTGATTTATCTAGCTAACACGCACTAATCCATTTCAGTAGGAGGAGCTAAACCCATATAGCCTATGGGTATCTGTAAGATAGTTAGAGCTACATAGTCTAGGTTAATTATTTAAATTCTATGCTTAAACCTTGTTTCCTATCCTGATATCTTATATATATGTATATGAATATGTGCATTGTTGTTTTAACTGATTTTTGGACATGGAATTATGTTATCATTTCCCCTGAGTTACATTCTAGCGCTCACCCGCTAACCTTCCTAGGACGCTATATTATTTCATAATATAGGGTCCAAAGATACTTCTTTTACCCATGTGTAGCATTGGGTAGACTAGCACGTGTGTTGGGTAGCTGTGAAGTAGTGAGCCTCCATCCCCTAAAAGGCCTTATCATTTCTACATTCTTTTATTTTGACTTAGTACTTTAGGATTCTTTTGGTCATGGTGGGGGCATGTCCCAACTTGTTTAGAATTCTAGTTTTATAGGCTATTATGGACAAATATAGGTTGGTTGGTTATTGGTTGTCTCTTATATTTTTTACAGTTATCTATTCATATTTCCCTTACTATTAGCTAGCTTCTGCATTGTTATTATGATTATTTTTGTACTCTTAAGGTTGGGTTAAGGGGGTGTTCTCTGTTCTTTAGTGGGCTTGATATATCTGTCATGGATAGACCCTAGTTTTGGTCGTGACAAGCCTGGTATGAGAGCACGATTTAGAGTCATTGGGTGTCCACAAAGCCATGTTGAGTAGAGTCCTTTTTATGGTTGTGTAGAATGCTACACCTATAAGGAGGAGTCTATAAGTCATTTAGGAATATTTCCCTTTCTTTTGTTCTATTTTCGAGTTATAAAGTCTAGCGTTAGGAAACTTCACTAACTCCTAGCTTCCTCGCATTTCATATCATGCTTCCCCAAAAATCTAATATTTGTAGAAACTCTGCTAGGAACTCTGTCCTGCCCGAGGATAGTATGGAGGAGACTTGCCCTATGTATAGAGTGCATACGTGGTCTAGGGTTCCTGCTCCTAATTGTGCTGCTCCATATGGAGTTCCACCTTTCCCTACTAGTCCTCCTTAGGCTTCTCAGGGTAGTGATACTTATGATTAGTCACTTTAGGGGGGATATTTCTAATGTGGAGTTCTGTTGGTCTATTTATTTGCTCACTCAATTGGTGACATCTTAATCTCATCAATCAGATCGTGTTATTTATGTTGCTTCTTCTTTTGAGGTCACTCGAGTTGGCCAATTTATAAGGTTGAATCCTCCAACCTTTATAGACTATAAGGTTGAGGAGGATTCTTAAGGGTTTGTTGATAAGATGGAGAGAATTTTCAAAGTGATCCATGCTACTAATTCTAACGATGTAGAGTTTACTGCATATCAGCTGAAAGATGTATCTTATCAATGGTATGAGGAGTGGAAGCAGTTGAGAGGTAATGATGTAGAGCTAGCATTATGGGATGAGTGTTAGGATGCCTTTCTTGATCACTTTTTTTTCTTAGGAGTTAAGGGAAGCTACGATAGAGGAGTTTGTTAATCTGAAGCAAGGTAAGATGAGTGTGAAACAATATGCATTGAAATTTCAGCATCTGTCTCATTATTCTCCAGAGTTGGTGTCTAACAAGAGATCTAAGATGAGAAAGTTTGTTTCTGGGTTGTCCCATGACTTGGTATTAGAATGTAAGGTTGCAATGCTAAACATAATATGGATATCTCCAGACTCATGGTTGACATGCAAAAAGTTGAGGATGAAAAGAAGGAATAGACACAGATCAGGGAGAGGCAGAGTAAAAATTTTTGGTACTTAATAGTGAGAGAGACGGCAGACATTAGACCAAAAAGAAGAACTATGATAATTCTTATTTGTATTTTAGTACTCCTTATCCTAAGCCTTCAGGTGATCATTGTTCTTAGAATAATGGTGGTATTAAGGCATAGATTCCCAGTCTCAGGCTAGTGGAGCTCAGTCAACCCCATCTTATCCTTCTTGTCATTTTTATGGGTAGTTTCATAATAGTTATTGTGAGGAGAAGAGGAATTGGTGTAATAAGTATGGCCAGCTGGGCCACATTCAGCGGGATTATCCTTCAACCAATGTTGCTACTAAAGCTAATAAAATTATCTCTAGTTAGCTTTAAGTACTCTATATGGTCACTTTGACTCTCTAGATATGTCTTTTGGTCTAATGAATGCCCCTACAACTTTCATGGACTTGATGAATAGGGTGTTCAAGAAGTACTTAGACATGTTCGTCATAGTCTTCATTGATGATATCTTTGTCTATTCCAGTAGTGAGAATGACAATGCAGACCATTGAGAATTGTGTTATAGACCCTTAGAGCTAATAAATTATTTGCCAAATTAAGTAACTACAAATTTTGGCTAAGATCAGTAGCTTTTGTTTGCCATATTATTTCTAGTGATGGCATTAGAGTTGACCCTCAAAAGATCAAAGTAGTGAGAAACTAGCCCAGTCCTATCTCTTCATCAGACATTAGGAGTTTCTTAGGTTTGGATGGCTATTACAGATGATTTGTTGAAGGGTTTTGTTCTATTGATTCCCCCATGTCTTGATTGACTCAGAAGAAAGTAAAATTTTAGGGGTAAGATTCTTGTGAGAAGAGTTTTCAGGAGCTGAAGATTCGACTCACTTCTGCCTTAGTCTTGACTTTACCAGATGGGTAAGATGGATTTATGGTTTACTTTGATGCTTCTATAGGTTATCTTGGTTGTGTTTTAATGCAGAGAGGTAAGATCATAGCCTACGCCTCTAGATAGCTTAAACCTCATGAAAAGAATTATCCTACCCATGATCTTGAGATGGTAGCTGTCGTCTTTGCCTTGAAAAGTTGGAGGCATTATATTTATGGGGTTCTTGTTGATATAGTCATGGATCATAAGAATTTACAGTACATATTCACATAGAAAGGTTTGAATATTTGTCATAGAAGGTGACTTGAGTTGATAAAAGATTATGATATAAGTGTATTGTATCATCCGGGCAAGGACAATATAGTGGCAGATGCCCTCAGTAGATTGTCTACGGGTAGTGTTGCTCATATTGAGGGAGATAAGAAGAAGTTAGTAAGTGAGATTCATCATCTTTCTAGATTAGGTTTATGGTTAGTTGATTCAGTTGAAGGTAGTATATGGGTTCAGAATGGTTCAGAATCTCCATTAGTTATTGAAGTGAAAGAAAAGTAAGATAGAGATCCTAGTTTGGTTAAGTTGAAAGAGACAGTTAGAGATCAAAAGGTAGAGGCTTTATCCCAAGGGGGATATGGTGTGCTACATTGTCAGGGTAGGTTATATGTTTTGTATGTTAATAGTTTGAGGCAGCAAATTTTAGTAGAAGTGCATGGTGCGCGGTATTCCATTCACCCCAGGGCCACTAAGATGTACCATAATATGCGGGATATCTATAGGTAGAATGGTATGAAAAAGGATATTGCAGGGTTTAAGGCTAAGTGTCCAAATTATCAGCAGGTCAAAGTTGAGAAGCAAAGGCCTAGTGGTATATAAATGCCTAGGTCAAAGTTGCAAGAGTTTTGCTTCCCCACTTAGAAGTGGAAAGTAGTGAACATAGATTTTGTGATAGGGTTGCCTCGTACGCATCGTCAGCATGATTTGATATGGGTCATTTTTGATAGAATGACAAAATCAACCCATTTATTGCCAATTCATACTTCGTACTCAGCTTAGGATTATGCCAGGATGTATATTAGGGAGTTGGTTAAGTTGTACGAGATTTACTTGTCCATCATATCAGATAGAGGTACTCAGTTCACCTCTTACTTCTAGAATGCTTTTTAGAAAGATCTTGGTACCCAAGTTTATCTCAGTATAGCTTTCCATCCTCAGATAGATGATCAGGCAGAGAGGACCATTTAAACATTAGAGGACATATTGAGGGCATGTGTTATTGACTTTAAAGGTAGCTAGGATGACCACTTATCTTTGATTGAGTTTTCTTACAATAACAGTTATCACTCAAATATTTAGATGTCTTTGTTTAAAGCTCTCTATGGGAGGAGATGTAGATCTTCTATTGGTTGGCTTGAAGCAGGTAAGGCTGCTGTGATAGGGCCATATTTAGTGTTTGAGGTGATAGAGAAGGTTCATTTAATTCAAGAGAGGTTGAAAACAGCCCAAAGCCATCAGAAATCTTATGCAGATATGAGGAGAAGGGATATTGAGTTTGAGGTTGGAGATTTGGTATATTTGAAAATTTTGCCTATGAAGCGAGTGAAGAGATTTGGCAAGATTGGGAAACTCAGTCCCCGCTATGATGGCCCATATAGAATCTTGAACCGTTTTGGGAAGGTAGCCTATGAACTAGAGTTTACTGCAGATTTGGCATTATTACATCCATTGTTCTATGTTTTTTTCTTAAAGAAATGTATTGATGATTTAGTCGTAGTTATTTCTTTAGAAAGTGTGGATGTTAAGGATATCATTTTCTATGAAGTCACAGTTGAGATCCTTGATCGTCGGATTCGTAGACTAAGGAATAAAGAAGTTGCCTTGGTCAAAGTTCTATGGTGGAAATAGTCTGTTAAAGGAGCTACTTGGGAAGTAGAAGCAAATATACAAACCAAGTACCCTAATCTTTTCTTCAAAAACTTAGATTCGGCGTGAGGTAATGCATTTTTCTTAGATTGACTATTTTCCATTCTTAGTTTCATCTATATAACCCTACTCATGCCAATGCATGCATTCATAAAATTAGTTCAGTTCATGTATCATGCTTCAGACTTAGTTATGTAATCATGTTCCAAGTCATGTGTGTTCATTATATGAAATTAGTTTTCTCTGTATTCTCAGTTAACCCAGTCTCATTCGAGGAAGAATGTTCCTAAGTGGGGATATTGTGATACCCCATAATATTCTAAGCTCGATTCAACTCTTAGTTGCATGCTTAAGGGGTCCAAGGCTTGAAAATTTCACTAAGCGTTGAGGACTTGGCTATTTTCAAGACCCCTAAACTTTACAGATTTTTATTTTGGTCTTCCTGACCTTGAAATGTGGGTTTCTAAGTTGATTTGTATTAAGAGAGGTTGAAAGTATGTCTCGAGAGAGTTTCAAAACTTTCGGATGAGGTTTGGGATGTCTTTGGATAGCTAAATCTATAAGGCCTCGTGATGGCCCCGCAGCGCATTGGCTGCTTGACTCAAGCAGGGGTCACGATGAACTGGTCGCTTGACTCAATCAGGAGTCATGGCGCGTTGGTCGCTTGACTTAAGCATGGGTTGCGGCTCGTTGGGGTGTCTCACCCAGCTTTATAAGTTAAGTGCCTAAGGGGCGTTTGGGTTATTTCTCCTCATTCTATTTCGTCCATAACACGAATTGGGGCCTCTAAATGGGCATTATTTGCTTCTTTCACTCAAATTGCTCCCAAGAAAACCCTCTTTCTTACCCAAGAACAAATTCAAGCTTCATTCTCAAGAAATCAAGAGTTCAAGATTCCAATCCAAGAAATCTTCAAGAATTCAGTTGTTAAGGTATGTGGAAGTTCATCCATGGGTCCCTTTCACCCATAGATCCAAAAAACCCTCTTTTGTTTTACTTTATGAGTTTATACATTTTCAAGATGAAATAAATCTCATGTTAATTCAATGTCAAATTATGTTTACAAGTGTTTTCAAGTGGAATGAGTCATCATGTTTTAAGTGTTGCAATTCCCATGTCATGTTTTATTAATTTCAGGATAAGTCCCCAAATTATGAATTTAGCCATGTAATCGTACCGTTTCCTTATGTTAAGACATTCCTATGCTCAAATTTATGATTCTTACATGTTTGATGAAATTTCTATACTTTGAGTCCTTATATCATGATTCCTTACTACAGTTTTAAGCCTTAATATTGTATTTTATGATCATTCACTGTTGGGGGGTTATGAAGACCCAATACATACGTATTTTACATGATTTTAGATCTTTCAAGTAATAATTTAGTTAAACCATGGCCATATTATTTACTCAAAGATTTATGATCATGATGAGCACCATCCGTTATGCAATAATATTCAGTTGAGTTAAGTTTAGTCCAGCGCCAGTATTAGTTTAGTTAGAGTAGGATTTAGCACCGAGCGAACCCAGGAATGGGGACTCACTTGTCAGTAGAGGGTGTGATCTTTAGTAGTAGGCCCTGAGTTTGACAACTACGTAGCCGACATAGGTTTGAGATGTCTTCTATCCAGTTGAAGGTTGACACATATCTCATAAGAGCACCTGCCAGTAGAGGGTGACTTCTTAGTCCTTCGGGACATCCAGTTTAGTGGTTCCACATAACTAGTATTAGTACCCATGGTACCGTATTGACACCCTTCCAACTGGGATTATAGGTTGGATCCTGATTAGCTCAGATTGGGGCATGTCGATTATATGATACTTCCCACAGTATCAGAACAATTCCATGTATTTCAGTTCAGGTTTGCTTAACCAAGTGAACAGATTTTTGGTTATTTAGTTATACAACTTTCAATCTTTCAAATTATAGATTATCTCAGAAACTTATTTATTGTTGGTATTGCATTCTCAAACATTACATGTTTATGTATTTATGCTCAGTAACTTCATACATATCAGTCAGTCCTCATCTCATATACCAATACATTCAAATTATTGACCGCATTCTTTTCTTTATGCTATGTTGTCTTATAACATAGTTTCGGACGGATAATTTCCTGACCGCACCTAGATAGCTCACCGATACTTAGCAGCTTCTTTGGTGAGTCCTTATCCATTGAGGACATGATTTTTTTATCCCAATTATTACAGTGTTTCCTTATTTCAACCAATCGGAGTTAGTTAGGGGCTTGTCCCATCAACTCGTCTTGAATCTTAGAGGCTTTTCAGATAATGAGTTAGACAGTCAGTCAGTTCTTTCAGTACTATCAGTTACTCAGATAGATAGTTTGATAACCAGTATTTTATCAGATATTTTAGTATATATTGTGATATGTATTTTAGTATTTTATTAGCTTATCTTCCACACATGAATTATATTACCGGTTTACCCAGTGCTCACAAAAGGTACCAGTTCATGGGTTAGCTTGTGGTCACTTGTGACCATAAATACCATTGTCGCAACTAGGGGGTAGCCTTGGTTCATGAAAAAAATATTATGGCATTCGATATTGGGGGAGTTGGTATTCGAGGTACCAAGTTAGATTGTGTGTTCCTGATGTTGATGGGTTATGTAAAAAGATTCTAACTGAGGCTCATGAATCTTGATATACAGTTCATCTAGGTTCTACTAAGTGTAATATGAGTTAAAAGAGATCTATTAGTGGAATAATATGAAGAAGGATGTAGAAAAATTTGTGGCTAAGTGTATGGTTTGTCAGCAAGTTAAGGTTGAAAATTAAGGCCTGGTGGGATGCCTCAAGAGTTAGAATTGCCCGTGTGGAAGTGGGAGATGATCAATATGGAATTCATTACGAGTCTTCCACAATCTCAGAATCAGTATGTTTCGATTTAGGTCATTATGGATAGGATGACTAAGTCTACTCACTTTTTGCCTATGAGGACTAACTACTCAGGAGAGGATTATGCTAAGTTATTCAATCAGGAGATTGTGAATCTGCATCGTGCGCCAGTGTCCATTATTTCAGACTGACGTACACAATTTACTTATCACTTTTGGTATTTGTCTCAAAGAGGCTTAGGGACTAAGGTGAACCTTAGCACTACTTTCTACCCTCAGCCGGATGGACAAGTGGAATGGACTATTCAAATGACATACTACGAGACTGTATGATTGATTTTAGAGGTTGTTGGGTCGATCACCTACCTCTTATTGAGTTTGCATATAACAATCATTATCATTCAAATATTTAGATGGCTTCTTTTAAGGCTCTTTATCGTAGAAGGTGTAGGTTTCCTATTGGATTGTTTGAAGTTGGTGAGATTAGGTTTTTTGGTGCTAACTTGGTTAACTAAGCCATTGAGAAGGTAAAATTAATTAGAGAAAGTCTTAATACTGCTCAAAGTCACCAAAAGTTCTATGCGGATATAAGGCGAAGAGAATTGGAGTTTGAATTGAATGATTGGGTGTTCTTGAGGGTGTCTCCTATGAAAGGATTCATCAAGTTTGGAAAGAAGGAGAATCTTAATCCCGGCTTACATTGGTCCATACTAGATATTGAGAAGAATTAGGAATGTTTCTTATGAGTTAGACTTGCTTGCGAGTTTGGGTTCTATTCATCTCGTGTTTCATGTGTCCTTACTGAAAAAGTGTATGGGTGATCGTTACTTAATAGTGACTATTGAGGATTTTGGTGTTATGGATTCTTTGCATTATGAGGAAGTCCCAGTTGAGATATTATATAGGAAAGTTTGTAGATTGAGCACCACAGATGTAGCTTCGGTGAAGGTCCTTTGGAGAAACCAAAAGGTAGAAAAAGCTACATGAGAAGCTAAGAAAGATATAAAGTCTAAATATCCATTCTTGTTACCCGGGTTGGATGAAAGAGCTTAAGTTCTCCTTTTGTCATTATCTGAGTTGTCATTTGATTCTAGTGTATTCTTGCTATTCTCATGATAAAAGTGTCCTAACTCATCATTCGGGGACAAATGATCCTAAGAGGGTGGATATGTAAGACCCTTAAAATTTTCATCATTTTATTTTTGACCTTCACGTGTTCAAAATATCAATTTTTCACTTAATTGTGTTCACGAATGATAAAAGAGTGTTTGGGGAAGGTTCCCGAATTTTCAAAAAGGGTTTGGGGCAGTGAGCCTCCATTTTTTCTCTGTGTCACAAAGGTTACCCACAGCGATATTGGCGTGGCATGGAGGATAACCCCCGCGATCTTAGTGTGCCATGCCAAGGCATAATATTCATGGAATTTTGTTTTTATTCACTTGGGGTGAGGGGTTTTGGGGTATTTTCATCCTTTTACAACCCTTAAACATAAAAAAAGCTTATTTCCTTTAGTTTTCAAAGATCAAATTACTCTCTTTCACTCTCAAACTCAAAACCCAAGAAAACTCAAGGGTTTCATAGAGAATTTATCATCCGGGATCCAAGCTATAAATTGACTTTGAAGTCTTGTGTGTTTAAGGCATGTATCTCTTCCCCAAACTTATATTTTACATTGTTGAATTTAATCAATGGATTTCAATATTATTTAAATAGTGGTTTTTTAAATTGGGTTGAGGGGTTTTGGTTGTTATTGATTTAATTACCAGTCCCTTGACTTGAATTGATTATCCATGCTTTAAATTAATGTTTTTGGTACTGAATTGGTACTTTGATTAAATCGTTGAAAAGGATAATATGGGTTTCCCCAAATTGGATGAATTTTGGTTTGGAATTGCATGAACCTCAACCCACTTTATGAATTTGATATAAATTATGGAAAATTGCATGGTTTAACTTTTTTTTGAACATAATGCATTTCATTAATGGATAAATGTTTATTTAAATTGGTTTTGAAAGGCCTTGGTGGCCATGGATTGAATTTTTATGAAACTTAGGGATTCAATGTGGTTGTGTGAATAGATTTGGCATGTGTGATTTAGCTTGCAAGCGCATTCGTATGATGGTACAAAGTGGCTAATGCGTTAATGAATGACTCCCGGGTTAATAGTTGGAATAGTGTATGTAAATAGTTTTAACTTGTGCTTTAAGAGGGTTATATAGATTGTCATGGAAGATGGAGGTCCCAGGAGGACCGATACTGGAAACCATATTTTTCGGCGTAGGGATCTTTATGACAATGTGAATAGTTCACACATCATATATATATATATATATATATATATATATATATATTAGAATGGTTGGAGCCTCTATGGCTTTGGCCCTTTCTCGAATTTCTTCAGTTCGTGCGGCTAACATGGACAAGGTCCCTTTTAGCATAGGAGCTGAGTTCATATAGCCTGTGGGTGCCCTTAGGACAGTTAGAGCTACAAGTCCAGGTTAATGATTTAAAATCTCATGCTTAAACCGTTTTCCCTATCCCGACATCTTATATATATGTATATAAATATGTGCATTATGGGTTTGACTGATTTTTGGACATGGCATTATGGTATCATTTCCCCTTAGTTACATGGTAGAGCTCATCCCACTAACCATCCTAGTACACTACATTGTTTCATAATGTAGGGTCCAAAGATACTTCTTTTACCCCTATACAACATTAGGTGGATTAGCACGTTCATTGGGTAGCTGTGAAGTAGTGAGTTGCCTCCATCTTCTGGAAGGACTTATCATTTCCATATTCTTTTATTATGACTCAGTACTTTTGTATTCTTTAGATTATGGTCAGGGGCATGTCAGGACCTATTTGGTATTCTGGTTTTAGAGGCTATAGTGGACAGATGTGGGTTGGTTGGTTGTTGGTTGACTCTTATCTTTCTTAAGGTTATCTATTCATCTTATCATCACTGTTTAGTTGGCTTCTGCATTGTTATTATGATTATATTTGGGCTCTTGAGGTTGGGTTAGGGGTGGTCTCTGGTCCTAGGTGGACTTGAGATACCCGTCACAGCCAGGCCCTGCTTTGGGTCGTGACAAGTGTTTAGCTACTCATTATTGCAAGAACACAAGAAGAATACATAGATGAAAGTGTTATGGACTTACAATAGAATTAAACTCCAAAATCTCGCTTTAACTAAAACCCATGTTTGTAAAATTCCAAGAATACGCCTACCACCTCATAATATTATATTGTCAAAATAAAAGTAGTTTCTGACACATAAAAATAACCCTACAATAGTATTTATAGACAAAATAAATCCTATCCAAAATAGAATAGAAAATTTGGGTCAGTTGGCTCAAACGACAGAAAGGTATGATCGTGGTTAAATACCATGATTTTCATTTGGTGCTCGTGGTTTGGCTCATGGATTTCATCTTCAGATCTTCAATGGGACAGTTCTTAGTACAACTCTTACGATCATGTGATGTTGTTATCTGATAACCTTCAACTTAAACTTGTACAACCTTTATGTCTTGGCTTTCATCCTACAATCTCATTCTATGATCGTCATATCAAAGCATGGTCATGACTTGTTCTCATTTTATCATCTCAAACATAGGTTCTACATCTTTATTACCAAGCCTTCTTCCCGTAGAAATAAAGTATGGTCGTGTCTTCATGATACAGCCATGGGAGGCTTTCGTCTAATCAATACCAAAGGACCATATCTGATTTAAGACATAGTAGCCTTGGTACAATAGTAATCTGATCCCATGGTTATCATTCCCTTCATCTGATACTCTCAAGCTCCTATTTCAGTAGTTTATTTTCCCGAGCTTGTTTACTCTGCAATCTTACCAAAAACCCATTATATACATATAAACATACCTTTGAACTTATAATTACTCCTTGTTTTAAGTGTCTTAAGTTTCATAAATTCACGACACATCAACACCCTCAACCTAGAATGTTTGTATTTCCTCAGGCAAACAAAATAACTATACTCACTTAGATGCACTAACTTATAGCAAACTCAAGATCATTTCTGTAATCACTCTTTACAAAACTAGTTTTCACATGTGCATACCACTTAAGTATTATCAACAATCTCTACTTTCATCAAAACCACCCAAGGCAATGTGTACGCAATACAAGCATTCTAACATAGCGGGATCAAGATATGGTTGTATATTGTAAATAGATCACCTAACACATAGACCAGGGCACTACCTAACCAAGCAATAACGATACCAAAACCCCAAATTCACCACATCAATGAAGTCCCTAATCATTAGGGATGGGAATGGGGCAATGCGAGTGCTGGACGGTGCAGGTTTTAGGCTATATAAGTGGTGTGGGTTTTAGACTATGTGGGTGTGGGGCGGGTTTAAGTAAGTTTTTTTTTTTTAATTAGTATTATTTTAGTAAATCTACCTAAAATTCTGCACATTCTTCACTTAAAATTTTATGATACTTAAAACAACATGTATAAAACTACAAATAAAATTTTTTATAACTTTTTAAATTTCTTAATTCACCTGAATGAAATTTGATATTTGATCAATACTTGTACACATGATACTTTTTTGATAATTTCTTCGCGAACAGTGATATAATAGAAATTGATTGTTACTATTTTCTAGTAGTGAAAATATTATGATTTTTTGTGGAATTACAAATTTTTCAAAAAAGAAAAAAGAAAAAATATGGGGCGGTGTAGTGCGGGTATGAGTGTGGGGTGGGTTTAAAGTTGATGTGGGGCGGTTTTAAACTTTAGCATATTTAAAGAAAAATCGGCTCACACCCATACCACACCACGCCATTGCCACCCCTACTAATCACTCAATTTATGCAATGAAATCTGTTGCTGGGAATTAATCATATCTCTCACTCTTATAAGAAGTCAGGTTGTGTGTATTGGAAACCATAGGCTTGCCCTTATCTTGTATGATTCAGCTTTCAAACAGTCGAGTTAGGATCACATTAGGTCTTTTACAGGATTGTAACATAGACTTGGAAACATTTATGATACATTTGTGTATAGTGACTTATTCCTCCTTGGTACTACACTACTTTTTTTGCTCCACTTTCCTATTTTCTTGTATTATTCTCCTTTTTCACCATTTTCTTTCCTTTTGGACCTTAGGTGTGCGGTTTTATTTTCACATCAACTCACTATCATTACAACATATATTTTTGTCATTTGCTTTTTTTCCTTTTTTTTCTTTCTTCCATATCGCAACTGATTCCTTTTTCTTTTCACTACTAATCCTTCATCCTTCATCCTTCAAAGGAGAACCCTCCAAATAGGATGGATCTTGTATTTGGGTTGTAATAATTTTAATTTGGTGTTTGATTTCATTTGTGTCTGTGGTGTGTGATTTTTAATTTTAATTTTGTTACCTTTTGTTTTTATTTTGGTTTAGTAGCTAGTACTTAGTTGCGAACAAAAAATTGTTTTGGCTTATGTACTTAGGAGAAAAGTGTACTAGAAATAGAATACATTAGTTCTTGAGGCTGGGGGAACACCAGCCATACTCAAAGAAGCACCCTCCAAATGGGCAAAAAAGTGAACCAGCTATCCCTCCAAGACTGGGGTAGAAGAACTCGGAGGAACTGAAGTTAGAACCACACCTGCAAGATGCTCAATACGAGCCTTAGGAGAAATTCCACTTGCACTACTCCTAGATGGGATAGATTCATGTACCCATCCACTATCTCGAGTCCATATATGACTCGTAACTCCCTCTCTAGATTGGGCTCTCTACTCTCTCCCTAGATGATGGCTCTGTATCTCTAACCTTACAAGATCTAGTCATCACCATCTCCACAGAAAAGAGTGAAATATGACTTAGAACACAAGGCATGAAAGAAATTCGCATGATAAGGAACAAAATTAAGGAAATTCATAAATACATACTATAGCCTCTCGAAGATAGATACGGACATTTACGTATCAATCCGTGAGACTCTATTAGACATCCTATTCTTATACCATTGAGACCAATGAACCTAGCTTCTCAGATACCAATTTTTCATGACTTGAAAATCTAAGGGTCATGATGACACATGTCGCGGTGAACCGTGACAAGTAAGCCCTACACACAAACTAATACAAAAGAGAAAAATAATATCCAAATCCCAAGGCAAGGCTTCTAGAATGAATCCAAACCATACAAATATAATGAAAATAGAAAGAAGCATAAATAAAAATGTAATAACTCCTAAAACCTGGTGTCACAGTGTAAGAACTACTAATACAACTAAAGAAAACACAATACATAGTTATAACTCTGTCTCTAAATAGTAATAAAAACATATTCTAATAAAAAGATGTAGTAGTAGACTCTGAATCCAAGAAATTCGTTGCTACCTTATAAATCTCCAAACATCTCTTGAATCAACCAATGTGGAAGAATACCTGATCTAGGATCTGTATTAAAAGGGCACAGTAGGTGTGATTATGATCCATTTTTACTCAGTAGATATCATAGGCAAACTGAGCAAAGTAGGTAATAAAGTATACAAAATATAGTCTTAGAGCACGTCCCCTACAATCAGAAAATATCCCACAATAGTATCCCACACTGCTTGTACTAACAGTTCTATAATACTTACATATATTTCAACAAACACTAGAATAAACCATAAGTAAACATTATACCACATACAAGTAGAGCACAGAAGGACAACATATTCAAGAACACCAAGTATAAGTAAAGAAAGATATAAAAAATAAATAAGTAAAAAACTCAAGGTAGAAATACAATTACATAACAAGCATAGTAAAGTAAATACAATGAAAATAATGAGGATGATGATGATGATGATGTAATTCACGAGGTCATCGTACAACCTTTGAGACTGTCGCACAACCTCTGTATACACCTACGAAGCTAAAGTTTCCCAACGTAGGGCCTATGGGGGGTTTGCCAACCCGTACCTAGTCCATATTCATATCTCTTCCCTAGCACATCCCTCAAGGAGGGTTTTTAAAGATGTCATATTTTCTATTAAAAAGCCAATGTTTCTAGTATTTCCATGGTGGTATTAATGTTTCATAAATGTACATTATATGAGGATATAATGCTCATAACCAACAACAATCAGTATTTTTATATCCAACCAATATACCAACCAAGTAATCCATATATCCACTCAATATTTCCAACCATCCATGAAAGCCAACATGATTCATATACCAATAGAGTATGAACAAATCACAATACACAATTGGTACCACTTTACGCTTTTCATTAAACAAGATACAATTATTTTCGTGCATATAAGCTATCAACATCACATAGGATCCCACACGGTCACACATAGCACATAATGTCCCAAAACCACCAAATACATCACATATAGGCCCCCACACAGACAAAACACAATAAGATAGTCATTTTCAGGATTAGATCCCACATCCTTAACATGATTTTGTATCAAAATTAACTACCCAACCTAGTCTAAAAGAAGTTAAGACATAACCTACCCCGACAGTCGAAAGCCAAAAAATAAACCTTTATTCCCAAAGCCTCACTCTTTATGAATGGTCCCAAAATCTATTAAAACATAGAAATATGGAATATATGTGTCAAAATAAAGACAATGATATTCATATTGTCTAGTTTCAAGTCGGGGGTCAAAATGAACCCCTAAAATAGGTTTTAAAAAAAGTAGAAAAAAATATAAACTTTATTTCAAAAATATGTTCTCCATATTTTTAGGAGGCTATAGCTGAAAATTCAAGTGAAAATGAGGTCCAAATCAAAGAAAACCTATTTCCAAGCTTTACTGGATAAAAATCCCTGAAATCTATTTAAAATCGAGAATTGAAAATATTATTTTAAAAAGAAATTGAGGGAATATAAATAATAGGATTAGAAACTCATTCAAGTGAAGACGGGTAGAAATTAGGGTTTAAATTGGAGAAAGACAATTTTTAGGCCTTAAGGGCCAAAATCACCAAATTCCATACTTTAATCCAAGTTTAAAACAAGAAATAAATGATAAAGATTGAAGGAATAATTAAATAGGTGTTATACCCAAGCTTAAAAGTGGAAAAAGTTTCTCAAAATCATGAAACTCTAAGTTCCAAGTGTAAAAAATGATGAAAAATGCAAAATATGGGTATTTATATACCCAGGCATCACGATCGTGGATCAGATATCGTGATCATGTTACCTGAATGAAGCAGCTATTGCAATCATATACTAGGTGTTGGAATCATGACACTTATCATGCATGCCTAATCGCAATCGCGACAATAGCCTCACATCGAGGGTCCACCAGCTTGGGACTTGGTGAAATTCCAAGTCTTTATGGCCCCTCGAGATTCACCTAGAATACCATAAACGCAAGTGAACTATGGTACCCTATCAAACTTAATGCTCTGGAATTAATGGCAATATCAAAATTTCAAAAAAGCATTATTTTTACAAAATTGACACCCCCAAAAACTAAAATCAAAACTTTCTAAACCGAGGGTCGAAATGAGATTTAAAAATCATAAAACTTCATCAACCATGTTACCACCCTAAAATAGACGTTCCAAATATGTTAGCACATTCTGTTTCATCATCAGATACATAGATAAAAGAATGTTAACTAAAGTCAACTACAACACAATCACGGAGAGGGGTAAAATGGCCAAATCATACAAAAATAAGCATTTCACATAATTCATCAAAATTTGAGTTGTTACACTTTTGACCCAGGAGACGCCTTTGTCCTTAGAGGTTTATTCTTTAACTAACAAGATATTTAGGCTTGATATTTAAAAACCTAGGTATGTTTTAGAATTTGTAGAGGCTAGGTCTTCTTTGATGGAGCAAATTCTAGCTCATCAGTTTAACGATGTTGGATTGAGATTGATTCAGAATAAGGTGTTGTGTGGTGAGGTTGATTCAAGATAAGTTGTTGAGTGGTGAGGCTAACGAATCCTCACTCAATTCAGATGGTGTTTTAAGGATTGAAGGTCGGTTATGTGTAGGTAATTGGACTAGATAGGTTTTAGAGGAGGCTCGTTGTTCTAGGTATTCTATTTATTTAGGAGTAACTAAGATGTATTGTGATTTGAGGAAGCATTAAAGGTGGGTGGTATAAGGAAGGATATAGCATATTTTATATCTTATTACCTATGTTTCCAGTATGTAACGATTGAGAATTTGAGTCCTGGCTGATTGCTTTAGAGGTTACCCATTCCTGAGTGGAAATAGGAATGAATTACTATAGACTTCATGACCAAGTTTCCTTATAATTTTCTTGGTTTTGATAGTATTTGGATTATCATATTAATTTATTGACCAAATCTTCCTATTTCATTCTGGTTTAGGTCTATTCCAGTGCTGATAGGTTGACATATATCTATGTTCATGAAATTGTGATTCATCATGGTATGCCAGTGTCTATCATCTCAGATCAAGGTTTAGTGTTCACATCTCACTTTTGGAATACTTTTCATGATGAATTGGTACTCAAGTTAATCTTAGCATAATATTTCACCCCCTATACTGACGGACAATCTGAGCAGACTATTTTTGTATTAGAGGATATGCTCCGCGTTGATGTAATGGACTTTGGTGGCTAGTGGGAGCTGCATCTACCCTTGGTGGAGTTTGCATATAATAATAGCTAGCATTGTAGTATTGATATGGCTCCTTTTGAGGTTTTGTATGGTAGACATTGTTGCTCTTCAGTGGTTGGTTTAATGTTTTAGAGATTAGGCCTTGAGGTACAAGTTTGCTTCATGAATCTTTGGATAAAGTTTGGATTATTCAAGATAGACTTTGAATGGCTTAGAGTAGGTAAAAGTGTTATGAAAATCATAGACTTTATGCCTTGAGATTTAGTGTTGGTGATCATGTTTTACTTTGAATTTCATCCATGAATGGTGTGATGAGGTTTTGGAAGAGGCGCAAACTTAGCCATAGGTATATTAGGCCATTTGAGATTCTTTGGATTATTTATGATGTGTCTTATGAGTTGGATTTACCCCTAGCTTTTTCAGTTGTGCATCCAGTTTTTCATGTTTCTAAGCTTCATCTCTACTTTCTAGATAAGTCATATTCTATTCATTGGGATTCAATTTAGTTATATGAGAGGTTGTATTTTGTTGAGAAGCCTATCTCAATCTTAGTTAGAGATGTCAGAAAGTTGCGTTTTAGAGTTATTCCAGTGGTTAAGGTCCAGTGGAAGCATTGACCTATAGATAAGGCTACTTAGGAGGTCAATAATTTGCATAGCTCCTATCCCTAACTTTTTGGTGATTCAGGTATTCTCCCTTACCTTTAGTTTGAGGATGAACTAGATTTTTAGTGGTGGATGATGTAACGACCTGATTTTTGATGATTTATGTGAAATATATTCATTATTGTGTGATTTGATCATTGTACCCCTCCTCATGGTTGCGTTGTGGTATTTCTGGGGTGTGGGGATGCTTGGCACAGTTATCAATGCATTTTGGTGTGATTTATGTGAAATTATGATTTTTGGTGGCTTGAAAAGCCTTATAGTTGACTTTGGTCGACATTTATTGATCTGTGCATCGGATGACAAAATGAACTGTTCTAGCAGATCCAAAAAAATGATTTTAGGTTGCTAACATGGTTGGTGTGGTTTTATGAATTTTATATCTTATTTTGATACTCAATTCAAAAAATTGTAAAATTGGGTTCCGGGGGTCAACTTTGTGAAAATGATATTTTTTTGAAAATTTAATATTGCCATTGAGTCTGAAGCATTGAATTTGATAGGGTTTCATAGTTCGTTTGCGTTCACGGGATTTCAAGTGAATACCAAGGGATCTATGGAGATTTGAAATACCACAAGTCACCAACTGGTGCACCCGCATTTGTGAGAGATCAGTTGCTTTTGTGACTTAGAAGGCAGACATTCGGGTCACGTATGTGACATCATGGTTGTGATTGCGAGTCCTGCTTATGCGGGGGCCATGTCACGAATGCGATACCTACCATTAGGCTAGGTACCACTTATGTGAGACCTGGTCGCGTATGTGATGCCAGGACTATATATATACCATGTTTCGCCATTTTTCATCATTTTTGAGACTTAGAGCTTAGGGTCTCATATTTTGAGCAATTTCTTCCACTTTAAGCTTGGGTAAGCTCCTAAATACTTATTTCAACTACTTTTCCCAAACTGTATCATGTAATTCTTGTTTAAACATGGATTAAATGGTTGAAATTGAGGATTTTCGCCCGTAAGGGCTAAAAATTATAATTCTCCAATTTAAATCCCAATTTCAACCCATTTTCACTTGGGTGAGTTTTTAATGTCATAATTATCATTTTTTTTAATTTCATTTTCAAAATAACGTCAATTCTCAATTTTTTAAAATGAATTTCAGGGTATTTTTTTGGTAAAGCTTGAACATGGTTTTTCTTTAATTTGGACCTCATTTGTAACTCATTTTCACTTATTTTTTTAGCTGTAGACTCATAAAATTATAGGGAACATATTTCAAAAACAAAATTATGATTTTACCCTTTTTTTAAAATACATTTTTGGGGATCCTTTTTGACATAAACTCTAACATAGGCAATATAGGTATCGTTGGCTTCCTTTTGAAGCATATTCTCTATTTCTATGTTTTAGTTGATTCTAAGTTCGTTCATGAGAAGTAAGGCTTTGGATTGAAGGCTTAAGGGTAGGTTTATCGGCATCTGAGGTAGGTTCTGACTTAACTTTCTTTACACTAGACTGAGTAGTTAATATTGGTACAAAATCATGTTAAGGGTGTGGGAACTAATCATGAAAATGGATATATTATTGTGTTGTTCCTATGTGGGGGTCTATATATTAATGATATTTGGCAGTTTTGGAATATTAATTGCTATGTGTGACAATGTGGGGTCTTATATGATATTGTTGGCCTTGTGTATGTGAAATTTGTTGTATCTTGTCTAATTATAACACTTAATGGGGTATCAATTGTACATTTTAATGTATTTTTACCCTTTTGGCATATGGTTCATGTTGGATTTCATGGGTGGTTGGAAATATTGAATGGATTATTGGCTCATTTGGTTAGTATATTGGTTAGATATGGAAACTCTCATTTTGGTTTGGTGAAGCATTACATCCTTATATCATATACATTCATGAAACATTGCTACCACCATGGAAATATTGGAAACATCTTAAAACCATCTACTAAAGAATGTGCCAAAAAAATGTTATGGATATTGGTTGTATACGGGTTGATGAACCCCCCATGGGTCCTAAGTCGGTATGATTTAGCTCTATAGGTAAATACGGAGGCTGTATGACAACCTCAGGCATTATCATCATCATATTAGCATTAGCATCATCATCTCTATTGTATTTGTATTTACTTTGTACATTTCTGTGATGTATTATCTTCTTTGGTGTGATACCTGTCTATGTATATTTTTTCCTTTGTATGCGTACGTATGATATCTGGACACTTGTACTTCTCTTTTGTATTGTTATGGTTTTTATGAATACTATAGAACTGTTAGTAGAGATAGTGTGGGCTACCATTTAGGACATTTTCTTATTATAGGTGACATGCCCTTAGTGTGTACTTCGTATGCTTTATTTTCTACTTTGCTCAATTGGCCTATGACACCTACTGAATAAAAGTGGACCACACTTTGGGTTGGTGTTATTATTTTCCCTTTTATATCTGTTTGTATGATAGGCTTACTTGTCAAAATTTGTCGCGACATCTTTCATCATGACCCTTAATTTTTTAGTCCTGAAAAATGTTACCTCTTGAAAAAATGTTTCATTTTTTGACATTTCGACTTCATATTAGTATTCCTAAAGTGCCTTAATAGTAGTTTATGCAAAAATTTAGGCATGATAACTCCTAAAACATTCCAAAATCACCAAAACTAATTTAAGAACAACCCTTCACATTCCCTATGGTTTTGAGCTCATTTGGGCCATGAACTGCACAATTCTATGCCCAAAATGCTATAGAAGTATTGTAAATGTAAGGAAAGCAACCCTGTATCAAAATTTTGTCCAAATCAAACCTAATTTCAAAATTTCAAAAACTTGCCAGAACCTATTATATTTCTATGTATTCAAGTGCAAAATAAGCAGATATGCATGTAACGAATTAAGAAGAGGGAGAGTATCGATAATTACCTTATTTCCAATGATAAGAACGAAATAATTAGGGAAGGAAAGGGAATTTTTTAAGTGAAATGTGGAAATGGGTGAGAAACCCATTTCTCACTACTTTAAATTATTGGCTCACGTGGTAACGATCCTCTCTTGTTATAATGGGATCAAGTGCTTCAAAGTGTAGAAAAATCTCATATATTATGTTAAGAATCCTTTTAATGTTGTTATATTTACAAGGACTAGATTAACTTTGATGCTCAGGAAATGTTAGCTCATCCCCTATAGGTCATGACTAGTGATTGACTGATCTTAGGCGTATTTACACACTTAAGATTTATTTTTGATGTCTTTATGTGAGGAACAATGTTATATATGCATATTATTTGTATGGGGAAGACTATGGAAGACCTTAAACACTACATAATGATTACTTATTCACAATTATACCACACTTTACGAATAACACAAGATTGGAGAGAAGGAAAGGCATCAAGGGAGCACTATGCTAGTATTTTTCTTCTTTACTTTAGTTCACTTGTTTTTCATAATGAATTCATTTATTATGATTCTTTGTAAGACTATGAGTGGATAAACACCCAAATTTTAGGGTTAAGGCTATGAACATGAATACGTATCATTCAATCAAGCTGGTTTAAAGTTGATTATTATATTTGGTTGTTCATATGTTCTTGAAATCACTATTCTATTGACTCACAACCTTTAGAATATATTTATATTTCTATTATGTTCCTGGAAGAAAAAGGAACATTAGATTAGAACGTGGAACATATGAACTAGGTTGTTATCCTTTAAATGAATTAAAGATAGGATTTGCGGTTAGGATAGGCATATACCTAATTCGCCCTATTTGGTTCAAATATGGGATGAAATTCAAATGCATTTGAATTAGTTATTACATTCCTACTCAATATATAGTGGTGGGGCTAATATATATATACGATTAGAGGCTCTAAAGACCATAATCATGTTACCAACCTCATGGATCAACAACCAAGATAATTAACTTAACCAACGAGTTGCATAGCTTTGTTCAAATTCCCTCAACTCGGGGTTCTCGTCATTATTGTTTAAAACACCTTATATTCTCTTTATTATTTCTTATTACTTTCAAATTCTGAAAACTCAAATTCACTTTTGGTTAAAAATCGTACTTATTTAATATCTTTAGTAATGCTAGAGTTTGATTGCTTGATAAATACTAAGTCCCTATGGAGTTGATATTCAGCTCAAAATGGCCACTTTATTACTTGCATGACCACGTACATTTGCGTGTGGGGTAGGATTTAACATTGAACCTATGACCCTTAGCATGTATGTATAAGTAATAGGTAAGTGTGGTGTTTCCTTGAGTAAACTAGTGATTATGTTGGTTTCTTAAGTGAACCGATGTTAATTATTTACTTGATCTATATGTTGGTTCCTTGAGTGAACCATGCTTATCTGCTACTTTATTTAAGAAAGGGTTATATGATTACTTGTGTATTGGAATTTTCTATGAAATGAAACTTATTATTATTACTCTTTCAATTATTAAAAAAGATCCATGAGAGGTTCGAGTTAAGGCTATAGCAATAAGAGCTATATTTTATTTTGTCTACCTACCTAGATGAATGAGATAAGGGGAGAATAGTATGGTTGATCCATGATTGTTGACCTCTTATGTACCTATATTGACTATGCTTGTCTGAGGTTGGTAGTGGTGTGTTGACTTGAGTTGTTGTATAGTTAACACTCGATGGGTTGAACTAGGTTGTGGGGTAGGTAAAGTTTGACTGTTATAAACTTGAAGTAAGGAAACCAAGTGGGAGTTTGTGTTGTAACTAGGACATATGTAGGGTCATAGGTCTATTTGTCCTTGCACTTAAGGCTAAGAAGGTGAGGAGTTGTTTTTCTATGCGTACTACATGGACTTATATTAATCTAAAGGTTCTCAAGTGTTGAGGTATAATAGGAGTTGTAAAACAGGGTTAATTAAATCATTAGGATCTTAACAGCTTTATTGTTAAAGATAAAGAACCTTGGGGGAAAAATTTTTTAGAACTCATAGGTAATATTATTGAATGTGGTCTTACTTAATGATGTATTGAATACAATAAGAGAAGTTTACTTGAACATTATAGAGTTGGTAAAGGATAAAGGTGTTAAGCAGAGATGATAACGAAAATTGCTTGGCTAGTAACTTTTAAGTTTTATGTTTCTTTCTAGATATTTATATGATATTTATGTGATGTTTGTTGATACCTAATTTTTTCCCTCCACAACCAAGTTTAATATCGAGGTTCTTCGTTTTTAATAAAATCGAAATATTTATTTCGTCTAAATAGAAACTTTTCAAAAATATTCATCTGGGCAAGCTTGTCATTTTAAGTGACGATTATATATTATCGTATTCAATTATATGAAATTATATAGTTATGTTACTTAAATATCTATTTTTTATAAAGTATCGAATTTTCATCAAGGTTTGTCTTGAAATAAATTTAAAGGATTAAAATTTTGATTTAAATATAATTTTGTCTCAAAAAATAATTCATTTGGATGAATATGTGTTTGATTTATTACATCAAGAAGCTAGAAATTAAGCAACGCGTTAATCCATATTGAACTTCAATTCAATTTAGTCAATTTATTAAATTTGTACCTTAATTGAAATTAATTCGTCCATAATTTCAATGCAATTGGTCGATTGAGTTTAATTAGGCTAAATTTAAATGAAATTGCCTAAAGTCTCTTTATTTTTGGCTATTTAATAAATAGCCAAAATAGCCTAACCTATCTATATCCTAATTTAATTGAGGGTTATTTTAAATTAATCCCTAATTTCCCAAGCCCAACACAACAACCCAACAATAATCAACGTAGCCCCTTTTTAACTAAAACCCAACACAATAACCACCCCAGCCCACCTTCAATTTACCTGGACCCAGAGCATTTCCATATGTACTTCCCCTTCAGCATAACAGCAACAACCATCAGCAATCAACAAACAGATGACAACAATACCAATATGCCACAACATCGTACAAGCATCAGCAAAAATAACGATATCGGTTTCCATCGACCAATAATTTTAATCGAACCAGACCTATTTCGAGAAGACCCAAACCGACCCGACCTTTCCCATGCTCGTCACATGCTCTCCCCACGTGAATTTACACGAGAAAACCCTGAAACCTTCTAGAATAATCCTAGGTGTCTCCCCCAATGGCTTAATTCCGCGAATATTAGGCTAAGGGTATGATTTCATACATATTTGGTCGATTTCAATTGGTTCTTAGTGGAAATTATTTTGCCTAAATCCTATTGGTCCACCCACCCCGAATTATCAAGGGAAAAACAACAAATTGGTATAATTTGTTAGGGGGTAAGGGAATTTTGGAACAAAAATTTTGAATTCCCTTTGGAAAAAGAATCACTAAATTACCCTCACTTCATTTCTATATAAAGAGCTCACTGTTGAGCTTGAGTAGGGATTTTTGGGGGGCTCTTAGGAAAAAAAATTTTGGTTGGGAAAAAGGGAAAGAATCTCAGAGCTAAAGCTTTCCTTCACAGTAAAAATTTTCTCTTTTCTTTTTCTTTTATTTGGAAGTTGGTCGATCAATTAGAAGTTCTCGAGTTGATAACATCAATTTTCGGTGGTGACGAGTTTCGAATCAGTTCGTTGCTCTATTTTACTGATCCAAAACAGGTGATGCTTCATCCCGTTTTGTTTCCTACATTCTTTGTTTTCTCCTCATTTTAGTAGTAGTTTTGACTAGTGTATCGTATTCTGGTATTTGTCTATTGTAGAAGCCTTAAAGGACATAGGATTTTTTTTCTTTTCGTGTGATTTTCATGTGACCCATCTAGTAATGTTATACTCGAACTCGTTGTTTTTCCTTGGTCAAACTGATGCTTGTTCCATAATTTGGGCTGATATGTTTCTACCCAAAATAGGTCAATAGTGCAGTAAGGTGTTCTGATTACTTTAATGGGACTGATGAGTCTAGCATTTTGCTCTGTTGTATAAAGAAATATTAGTTGAAATGCTAAAGTGTGGATTTTCATTGTTTCTCTTTGGAGAATATCAATGTACGAGGAATAACCATCTTTTTGTACGTGAATATCGACCTTGTTTTTGCAATAAGTTTTTTTACTGGAAAATAATTTACGTCTCTTGTTAAACGAGCTACTTTATTTCCAATTTTTCGTTAATCTTTTGATATAGAGGCTCTAATCTGGTTATGTCAAAATTGTCCGCGCATTACTTATTAATTATCGTCCTCACAAAGGATAGATATAAGTGCACTATTTTTATTTAGAATTACCTACATAGTTGTTTCCATCCCTAAAAGGATCACTTTTTCTTGGTTCGAAATAGCTAGTTAACATTTGTAATTCAACAAGTTCTTGAATGGGTAAATCTGAGTTTGCTGAAGAGAAGATTGTTTTTTTAGTGCATACATGAAATTCTTTTGCTACGATACTTCTTTGCTTGGGTATGAATATGCTGCCTATTTTGCTTTTTCATTGTATAAATAACCCTTTTTCTCAACCTTACCTCTTAAAAGGATTGGACTTAAAGATCTAAGTTATATATCTTATGTATTCGTATTAAGTTGATTAGTTAAATAAGTGACGTTTTGACGTATCCAATTTGGGTTTTCTCTAATTTTTATTGCTAATGTTTGAGATATGAAAGTAATTATTCTTGAAATTTCCAAGTGGTTTATGGCTGTGGTTGCTGTTGTAGATGTTTTGCTTGGAACATTTAAGCTGCCATATTAATGAATAGTTCTGTCTCAACTCTCGAAAGGATCTTAATTCGCTGTTGTTTAGTTTAAATCTTCACTTTCTTTGTCATGTATGATCAGGTTCTTTGACACTCTTGTCTTTATAGACTATATTGACATCGTCAGGGGTAAGAAAAAATAGTAATAATAAAAAATATTCTTTTGTTCATTTTGTTTTCTCTTTACTTCTTTAAGAATCAGTGTACATCCTTTTTATTTGTACTAATGATTTGTATTTTCAATTTTTAACCCACTATCTTCTATCCCTATCATAGATTATAATGATTTCCTTTTCATTTTTTATACATTGTCTTTCATGTGTCATTTGTATGTTGAATGCATATTAATTTCCTTTTACTTCTTCCCTTTTCATGTGAATCTCTTTTGGGAGCCCACATGGATTCTTCCCTTTTGTATTCCATAAATGGGTCAATGATAACCACTCCTTCAACTAGATTATTGTAATACCCCGATCATTTTTTAAGCCTAAATCCATCTTTTGAGTGGATATGTATGACTTCCAAGGTGATTGATATTTAAACCATGTTGTATTTCTTTAATTTCTACTTTTTGTCTTGTAGATCATTGAATAAGCTTTCCATTGATACCAATTTTATTGAAATCCGACATCGGACGAGAGAGTTATGGCCGTTTTACTAAATGGTATCGGATCGCCTAGGTTTAATGGTCAACCTGGCGGACTGTCAGGTCCCTGGTGGACCGTAAAGTGCCCTGTCAAGCCAAGGCAGTGACTCCTTTTTCAGGCCATCGTGCGATGGCCAAGTTGTTGGACCGTCAAGGGGTCCGTCAGGTCAAGATAGAATGTCTCGTTTCTAGCCCTCGAGTGACGGACGACTTAGTGGTCTGCCATTTTCCTAAAGGACCATCACTTCGACCGTCACATCGAGGCAAAACGTTCCAATTTTGGAACTTGAGTGACAAACGATCTGGTGGACCGTCAGGAGACTTGACGGACCATCAGATTGACCGTCACAAGCCCCGATCAGCAAATTTTAGCTTTTTCAAAAGGGCATTTTGGTCATTTCCGCCCCATATGGTCTTATATATATATCCTAGTAGAGAATAGCCATTTATTTTTCCTCCTTTCCTCTTCCAAGAAACATCTAGAAATTAGGGTTTCTTCCAAAACCCAAAAATTCAATCTTCTTCCAAGAAATTCAAGGATCTTCCATAAATTTCTCCATGTTGTTCGAGAATTAAGTTCCCCAAGTCAAGGGCATCAAGAATCTTGGTCTAAAAGTGTGATAAAGAAGTTCTAAACAAGTTTCTACATCTCCAAAATTATAATCCAAGGTATGTGGGGCTTGAACAAGAACACTCCTTTCGTTCTTGTGCCTAAAGATTTACTTTCTATTATTGATTTACATGATTTTGCAAGTGGGTTTACACCCAAATTTCTTTATTTATGATTTATGATATTTGAATTTAATAAGTTTGATATTTATGATTATTTCACTATCATGTTTCTTAAATGGAGAATTTATTCCATGAGTTGTATATTGTCATTATGTATTGATGATTTCTAAGCGATTTAAGACAAGTGTCATGAGGTATGCCTTTCCATGAGAAATTTGACTATTGAATATATATTGATATTTGAGATTGAAAGTCAAGAATGAGTCCTATGATGTTTCCTTGAGGCTTTTGATATTTGAAAATGATTCGAAAAACAAATGTACTTGATGTTGAGAAAAATTATGTTGAGTTGAGTCGGGTTAGGAATCCACAAGATGTTTATGATTTATAGATGATATATATATTTATGTTTTGGTCTTTAAAATAGACCCATGAGTTGATATTGATTAAGGTGGATTTCCTAACGCGTTCTGAGCTGAGTCTGGGAGGAGTATTTAGTACCGAGCGGGAAATATGGCATTTCCCCTAAACTACGTTCCACTGTAGGATTGATGTTGATAATTGTGGAACAGAGGCCGAGTATGGGATTGTGATAATGAGATTGAGGTTGTACTCCCTGTCAAGAGTACAATACCCCGCCAATGTGGGGTTCTCTCCTTAGGAGGGAAAAACTTTGGACTCCATGCGGCTCACATGGTGTAGTTATGTCGTTATAAGAAACTCCCACGTCCATAATGATCTAAGTACCATGAGATACCGAGTCACTCTAAGTCATGATTCAAAGAGTTTGAGTTGAGTTAAATGATTTATGAGATTTATGAAGCATATGTTATTGCTGATGACTTACGAAAATGATGTTTTAGATAATTCAAGCGAAGAGAGTTATTATTGTCAGTATGCATGATTTGCTTATACATTTATGATATTATTTAAAATGTTCCATCCACCCCCACATACTCAGTACATTCCCAAGTACTGACTCCCATACTCTTTTGTATTCTATATTCCTTCATGATATAGGTTCAGGTGCTCAGCCTCAGCAGCGACAGTGATCTTTGAGTACCTTCATCTACATTTCTGCAGTTGGTGAGTCCTCATGGTTCGAGGACCTGTGTCCCCGATTTTTTCTTGTTAATAGATGGTTGTTTACTTTCAGTTCAGTATGAGTCAGTTGGGGATCTATCCCAATGGCTCCTCAGTCCTATGAAGTAGGGGCTTTGTCAGACTAGTGTGCCAGTATGTATAGAGATTTCAGTATTTTGTTTGTACAGAACCGTATTACTTCGTATCTCAGTATGTTCATGTCATGATTATTCTTCCCTACTTTATGATGATTCATGTCGTAGAGAGTTCTGAAGGTGATGATAGGCTTAGAGGGTTAGCTTGAGGCCACGTGTGGCCTTGAGCACCATGTGATATCTCAGGATAGGTTCTCGGGGCGTTATAATTATCTTTAGAGAAAAAGGTGCTACCGTTAAAAGAAGAATAGGACAAGACCTATTAATAGAGTCATGAAGATCTGGATACTTGAAAGTCTTTTTTTCATCTATTTATTTATTTAATTATTGTCGTAGTAATTTATTCATTTTACTTGTTCATTCATTTGGGCCTCGAAGCCAAAGTTGTAAATTTAATACAAGTGGAGCAAGACTCGATCCAAAGGCTCGAAAACTAGATTAGGACAGGTGAAATGGGTCGAAAGCCCAATTAGACTAGGACAGGTCTCATTGATTTAGGTCCAATGGCCTAAATCCTTTACTTTCTCCTCCCTTCCCCTTTTCATGTGTTTATTTGTTTATTAGTTTTGTCTAAACTTAGTTGAAATCCCTACTAAGTCGCCTAAATCTATTTTATACAAGTCTTTTTCTAAAAAATCAGTTACTTTTCAACAAATCAATCTTTTTTG
Organism: Capsicum annuum; assembly: GCF_002878395.1. NCBI lineage: Eukaryota > Viridiplantae > Streptophyta > Magnoliopsida > Solanales > Solanaceae > Capsicum > Capsicum annuum. The sequence goes on along the minus strand of NC_061114.1, from coordinate 92,690,688 downwards.
AAATTAATCAAAAAACGTTTTCAAACAGTCCGGATAACCGCTAGTTAGTGGATGTTTTAGGAGCCTAACACCTTCCTAAAATGTTAATAGGAAGCTTACTCAGAATCTTTGAAACTTAAGAGATTTTTATTTTTTGGATCGTTTAAAGTATCTTATAAAGGTTTCTTAATTCCTTTTCAAAATTAAGTGGCGACTCTTTCTCGAAAGTCAAAATTTTCACAAAACAGAAATGGCGACTCTGCTGGGGATTTTTTGAACTAGGTTCTAACCAAATGTTTTATTTTGGCTTTTGATTAACTGTTTATTTGTTTATATGTTTCGATTCTGTAAAGTTTAACTTTCGCATCTCATGGCATATTCCTGCATTATTTAAACTGTTTTAGGGTTTCGTAGATGTCCCGGCCCCTGTTGTTCAATTTCAAAATATGTTAGAAATACAAATGACTTATTAGCACATGAGTTGTCTGATGGTTGTTCATATTTTCAAACTCAAGTTGTCTGCTTGAGAACCAGTATTCAAACCTACTCTAGACATATAGGATAGAACGAAACCAAAACCCAACTTTAGGCATGAGCCTAGGATGACCCAATACTCAAGTGGGGTATTAGGCCCATTAGATAACCTGTCCTACATCTATTGACCCTGAGTCAATTATAGACGAACCATATTTATGTGTTGAAGAAAATGTATGCCTGTCTAATTGAATCCATTATCCTTCGGGGTTCGGGAAAAATCTTGATTTGCTTACTTTCATAAGAAGAATTAAAGCAAGTTAAGCAAGAAATTGATCTATTTGGGAGGTTGCATCTAAGGCACAGTTTGAATGTCAACGGATGTGACCAATATAATAAATGGACGAAGCTAAGAAGGCAAAGGCTAATAGAAGAAGCACTTAGGAATTAGTATTTTCTATCCCCTGTGTGGGAACGTGTCTTCTTTTATGTTATTTCCTTTACCCTAAATATTGTATCCCTCTTTTGTTATCTTTTATAGGCATTTATGCCCTTTTAGTGTCTATAAAAGTTGAGGGATAATGGATTGACCTTAAGCAAGCATATATTTTTCTTCAAAAATCGTTAGTCCCAAACCCTTGGATCAAAAGGGTCACCCCTATTAGGATACGCGTTATTATGTTGTTTTTGTTGATATGATTGTCTTATGTGTTTATGTGCGTTTGTTTGGATAAAAGGCAAGTTTATCCGCTATGCTCTTATGGATAAACTTGGCTATGATTCAAACAACTCTACATGGCTATTTCTTGTCAAGTATTTTTCATTACTTATCACTTATGAAAACTAATACATCTGCCTTTGAGTTGTTTTACTTTACAGATAATAGAAAACTACTTCGTGCTGAAATAAGCTGGCAGAACATCCCTACTTCACCCGGTTAAAAGCGTACAAAATCCCATCCTCTGACCATCATTCAATAATGACTGGAAATGACGAAGAAAACACATTGACCATCAGGGACAATGTAATAGCAAAACAGAGTAAGATGATTGTTGAACTCGCGAGAAAATTGGAAGCGCTTCAAGAAGAGATAAATCATACTCGAGATTTGGCTAATATGGCCATCACCATCAATACTCCCGCTCCAGGAAGACACGAGACTCTACTCCAAATCCTTCCCCTTAGTACGCCTATTCTCGGGGATCATCTAAACAACATATCGTCCATCTCTGTTCCTCAAATTGTCCAAAACACCAATCTCAAAAATAACCCAGATGTCTACCATCCACAAAATCCATCTCTAACCGTGCAAAACCCATCTCCGAATCCATTCCTAAATCCCCAGAACCCATTTGTAAATCAATAAAATTCGTTCCCAAATCCACAAGATTCACTCCCAAATCCTTAAAATCCATCCCTAAATTTTCAAATATTTAATATCAACGTACGTATAACACACACTTTCTAAAAAAACACAATTTTCAATGGGGATTCACGACCTAAATATCAAAATCATGATAATATTGTTCAAGATTCATGCTTTATATATCCACACATGTAAATTCATCTTTGAAAATCATAAACATCAATATTTCATAATAATCATCATACGATATAGGTTCATGCTTTAAATTCGTAAAAATCAAATAAAAATCATGCCTTTGTAAAGAAAATTACTTTTGGGCACAAGAACGAAAGAGAGTTCTTATTGAAAAACTTCACGTACCTTGAATGATGAACTTTAGATCGATACTCATTTTTGAGATGTTAATCGTGCCTTTGAATGATGGTTTTTGGAGTTCTTGAACTAGGAACTTGGAATCTTGTATAAATTTGCAGAATTAATGGTAAACTCTGGAGGTTCTTGAAGTTCTTGAACTAGGAACTTGGAATCTTGAATAAATTTGCAAAATTAATGGTGAACTTTGGAGGTTCTTGAAGTTGGATGTAGGAGCTTAGGGTTTTCTTTTTGAGGGTATTTGATGAAATATACATATAATGCTTCTAATAGGCTTTAATATAGGGTTTGGATGGATTTTGGGTGAGGGGGAATGACCAAAACGCCCCTAAAAATCAAACAATTCTCGAATCTATCCTTTGGTGGACTTTTTTGATAGTCTGAAGTAGATCAACCATAACGTTTTACTCTAATATCCAAATTGGATGAAACTAATTTCATTATAAAGAGGACTCTCATATCTTTCCGTTGATATATAGTATCTCACCCAGATCATTGTGTACGAGGAGTTATGATCATTTGAAGTTGAGCCAAAAATTCACTTTTGATAAGCTGAAGTAGATCGACTATAAATTTTTTTTTTCGATAGACCAATTGGATGAAACTAATTTCATTGGAAGTAGGACTCACAGAGCTTTCCGTTGATATATAGTATATTACCCAGATCATTATGTAAAAGGAGTTATGATCGTTTAAAGTTGGATAAAAAATATGCGAGGCCTCAATACTTTTCCTGTATGTTTTACTATTCACTACTATTCACGGTTCGATCGGAATGTTCATAACTCGTCGCTCGGGTGTCCATTTTTGATGATCCACATATATTTGGAAATATTATTTGATATTCTACGTAATGGTGGGTCATAATCTAATCCATTCCTCACGAAAAATTTATAATTTATTCTAGAAGATAAAACCCAACATGTTTACACACAAAATTTTAACGAAAATTTTTTTGGGGTATTACACCTACCAAAATATAGATAATTTTATTATGATACTAACGATACCAATTTCACCTAAATTCAATGACGAACGAAGGAGTTATGCCCATTTTACTCCGGCTTGTCAAGCTGGGAAACTGAGTGACGACATTTATGATAAGTTGTCACGCCCTTGATGGCCTATCCCCAATGTCGTCAACCCTGGGTAGATTTTCACCCCCAGTGATGACATATTGTGAAAATTCATCACGCTCATGATGGCCTATTACCAATGTCGCCAACCTTAACCAGAAACCTAAGATTTCATCTTTTTGTGATGACAATTCGTGATGACCTATCACCAGTATGACGGCTTGTCACGAATGTCGTCAGCTATTTTTTTCTAGCAATTGAGGGACATTTTTGCAAGGGTATTTTGATTTTTTCCTTCACTTCCCATGACTTATAACTCTCAAGGAGCATATTATCTTTCATTCTCTTTAGTTAAACAACTCAAAAAAATCTCTCATACACTCTCAACCACAAGATTAGGGTTTTCTCCCAAGATGATCTCCTCAAGAACAAGAACATTCTTTCCCAAAGGATTTAAAACCTAGTCAAGAAAAATCAAGAACAATCCTAAGGATTTCTTCAAGAACCTTTAAGAAACATTAGATCTCTTTCAAGATTAAGTTTTAAGGTATGCGTAGTGTTCATCTATGGATCCCTTTCATCCATAGAGCTCAAGAATCATGTTTTAAATTATAAATTGTGATTTCCTTGTTGTGTTATGTCAATAATCATGTTGATGATTGTTGTTTGGATTCAAGGTTGTATCTTGATGTGTTTTTCATGAAGCATGTAAGTAGGTTAGTTAAAACCCATGAATGTTGGATGGATTAAGATTGTCAAATTAATAAGTACACCTATGCCCAAAGTTGTGCATGTAAGGTGTTTGATAAAATTCCAAGAATAATAGAATCCATATTTTTATGACTTAATAGTGCTTAAATGGCAAGCCCATGTTCTATTCTTTATGATTCCATATGAACTCTACGTTATTGTTGTGTGTTATTATTGTGATGTGGAATGAGCATGATATTGAAGCAATGCAAGTATATACATGTTGTACACATCCACTTCTATGTATAAGATGTTCAGAACCAAGTGTAGTATGAAATCCCCTACTTATGATATTGTGCATTGTGGACTCTATTCTTATGATCAAGTCAGTCATGTATGTCAGTTTCCTTTCATCGAGTCCTGGGGGTACTAGTACCTAAAATAATATAGTTGTGTTCCTAGTGCCATGTCATGTTATCATGATACTCTTAGTCAAGCCATGGTCTATAGAATTCAGTTAGTCATGTGACTCAGGAAAACTCAGAAATCTCAGCAGTCTTAGTAGTTAAGTAACCTCGGTACTCAGTACTCAGTAATCTCAGTGATCTCAGTAACAGCAGTATTCATAGCGATCTCAGTAATTTCAGTACTCTCAGTCAGTCCTTAGAACTCAGTATGTTCCTTCAGTCAAGGGGACTCAGTAAAGTTTGTTTAGCTCCGCTAAACAATACCACTAGTATCAGTTCAGTTAATCAGTATCAGTTTAGCTAATCAGTTCAGTTAGTTATTCAGTTTAGCTCAGTTATCCAGTGGGACTCCACGATAGTGGCGCATCATGGAGGAGTCCTAGGTCCCAACCAGTGCAAAAATGCATGGCTCCGCATCATGGAGGCTACCAATTTCCCAATTGTCATTTTCAAAGAGCCAACGCGATTAGTGGCGCATCATGGAGGCCTTCGAAATCGGGTTCCAGTTCAATTTTTCCAGTTTTCCATAGATATTTAAAAGGGCATTTTGGACCTTTTTCCAAGCCTATAAAATCGTGGAAACACTAGATTAAACAAATTTTCAAGCATCCTATAAGGGTTTTATCAAGTTTTCTCTCAACAAGAACCCTAAATACTCAAAACCTCTTCCAAGAATCTTAAGAATCCACCATGGATTTTCCATATTGAGTCAAGATTCTAGGTTCCCAAGTGAAGGGTCTCAAGAACCCTCATTCTAGAGCAAGAGTAGAGTTCCAAAAGTGAGAGTTCTTCTAAAGCTTCAAATTCAAGGTATGTGGGGTTTTGACCTTGGGTAACCCTTTCACCCTTATTCCAAAAATGTTTATTTACATCATGATTTTGCTGAAATTATGGGGTTTTTACATAAGTTTGAATTGGGGTTTTCACCCATATTTATTGAATGCGTTGTGTTGATATTTCTCATGAATTGAGAGTTAAATGGCATGATTTCTATATATTTTCTTGAGTTTTTACAACTGGATAAACCCCATGAATTTACTCCTTGGAAGCTTATATTTGAAATGTTGAGATATTGAAGCATATGACTACATTGAGATTTTGAGATGATTGCTGAAATTTCCAGATTTTCACATGATTTATGAATCTATATGCTATATATTATGCTTTTGATAAGCTTTAACTTGAAATTGAACTATGGGTTAGTACGCCCTATTCGAGACTTGTGAAATTATGAACTCTCGTTCTGTAAGCACCCATGATTTGAGTATTTTGAGATGGTTGAAAATTGAATTGACCTAACGATCCAAAATCTTTGAAATCCACTTTACTATACGAGATTATTGATTTGATTAATGGGTTCGTGGTGAACCATGAGATTGTTCTAAAAGTGGATTTTTATGAGATGAGCGCAGATAATCTAAAGTGAGTAGTATTTAGCACCAAGTGGGTAAGTTACTACGGTTTCTTACCCCCAAAACTACATGCCACCATAGGATGTAAGCCAGAGGATGATTATATTATTATTATGAGTGGGTCTGAGGCTGAGTTTTGCTTAGTGATCACTAGACCTAGGTTATACTCCTTGGCAAGAGTATAACTCTCCTCCCCAACGTGGGGTCTCTTCCTTAGGAGGATAAAATATTGGACTCCATGTAACTCGCATGGTTTATGTCGATTGCGAGAACCTCCCTTGCCTTTTGAACTTTGAAATTAAATACTTATTTTCCTTTCCTATTAGCTATTTTCCTAAATGGTTGAATTGCAAAGATATTCCCTAATCAAGGTATTGATTTGAGATGAGATATTTTCTAAAGTGAATGAAATTCCTTCAATTATGTTTTCAAGTTTTATGATTTCAAATTCCAAGTATATGAGTTTCTAAATGATTGTGAAGTGTTGAGCATTGAAGAACTTTTACTCTCTTGAGATATATGCATGACTTGAAAGTGTGGTTTGAAATTCCTTATCCTTTGGGCATTGAGAGTAAGAGAACGTTCTTGATTTTAGAGTTAAATAATGATTATTCACGAGGTTGTGTTACATGCTTCATTCTACATGACTTATGAGTTTCATACTTTACACTTGTTCAAGCTATGTGAGTCATCTCATTAGGCATACATGATTTGATTGAAGAGAATATCGTTACTACTTTATACATATGCATGAACCCCTGCATACTCAGTACATTCCAAAGTACTGATCCATATATATATGTGTATGTGCTACATTGTGTCATAATGTAGGTTCAGGTGCTCTGTCCCAGCCTTGCCCGTGATTCTTCGAGTACCTTGCCTACATTTTCTATAGTGGTGAGTCCTCATGATTCGAGGACCGATCTTCAAATATTTATCATACTTGAGAGACTATGTTTTATCTTTAGTTAATTTCAAGTCATCTAGGTCCCATCCCAATAGCTCTCTAGATTTTGATTTATAGAGGCTTTGTCAGACTAGTATCAGACTTGTGATGTGTCGAGGGTTCGATATTGTGGTTTTGATGAGATTTCCCTATATTATGGTCATATGGACCGAGCGTATTTTACATACTTCCTTTCTTGTGATATGGCTATGCAAGCGTTTAAGTCTATCCTTATCTTGAATTGGGTGTTTTGGGGCAGAAACCGGCTCTAAGGGTTAGCTTGGGGCTACTTGTAGCCTTAAGTACTGTGTGACGTACCGGGAGGCGATTTCAGGTCGTTACATAACACCTTTCTAAAATGTTAATAGGAATCGCTTGCTCAGAATCTTTGAAACTTAAGCAATTTTTCTGTTTTGGATCGTTTAAAGTATCTTATAAAGGTTTCTTAATTCCTTTTCAAAATTAAGTGGCGACTCTTTCTCAAAAGTTAATTTTTTTGCAAAACAATATTTATATGATTTAATTTGGATTGATCATTTATGCTTACCAGTATATGTTGTTTGTACTGATGCTACTCTTGTTATACCCTTTTTAGGGCATAGTCTGGCTGCAGGATCAATTGGTGTTTCATACTTGACATTGTAATATCTCCAGCAACTTCTGTTATTGTTCTTACTATAGAAGTTATGTCTTTTGTCTTGTATTTCCTCCTAGGTTCTCTTATACCTGTAAAGACTACGTCCTTGGAAATATTTTTTGGTTCGAAGTAAAGTTTTGATAAAGTAGATGTAATAATAAGGTATTTACTATTTTTTATTGACATCCGCATATGTTTTCAAATAGGTGGTAAGGGCTCTCCTATCTATGTGGATTAGAATAGGTGTTTGCATGATTTGAGTAGTTGGGTTGTCACACCGTGGGTATCAGAGACTATTATATAATTCTTTTTGCTTATTCTCGCTACTTGTTAATATGCTTAGAGTAGATTATAGATTAATGACTTCTTGATCTTGAGTGAATTGACAATGGGTAACTATTTGAGATTTTGAATTGTGTTTAACAAATTTTGATATGATCAGAGTTTAGCAACCATTTAGGGGTTAATCATGCTATTAACTTTATTTGATGGAATGAGTGGGAATTAGTAAATACTCAAGTATGAATAGATTGAAGTAGTTTATGTAATTACTAGAGTTAGTAATCTATTAGTATATAGGCAATGATAATATAGATAAGCAGTTAAAAAAGGAATCTTGCCTTAGTTATGAGTGAGTGTATAAAGACGAACCTTAGAGTATTGTCATGACCCGAACTTGGCCTGGCTATGACGAGCATCTCAAGTACGCCGAGGATAGGAGACTATCCCTATTTCATAGTCAACAGAGCTCAACACACACTAACATGAACTGAAGTTTGAACATGTAATATGATAGAGCAGCATAAGATTAAAGATTCTAAGTTATATCAATAACCACCAACCGATACCGATAACCAATTAAACCTACCTACACAAAAACCAAGTACACAGTACCCACAAAGCCTCTAACAAAACTGAATACCAATAAAGTGTTGGGACATGCCCCCTACCATAGCCAAAAAATAGTCTGCAATAGTCTAAGACATAAGAAACCAAAACAAGAAATGAAGTCTTTCGAAGGATGGAAGATCACACTTCAAGTCAACTCACGAACTATCCACGAACACCAGATCACTACGCAAGAAAGGTTGAAGAATTTTTTGTGCCTGCATCACAAGGGGATTCAGCATCCGGAGACAGTTAGCGATTAGAGTTCTAGCATGTAGCTCAGGGATAAGGAATAAAATAATGCCATGAGTAATAATTCAAAGCCAGTCAAATCCAAAGCACATCTCAAATGCAAATACATATATATCACATGTCGAGGTAGGGAGCAAGGGTTAGCATGAACTTTTAAAATTTTAGCATGGATTGTGTAGCATAACTGTTATATTCAAGGCACCCATGGGATATATGGGCCCTGCTCTCTCTCAACTGGAAGGGCCCTAGTGCATAGAGCCGCACGAACTAGAGGATAATCATATGTCATATGCCTGATGGGGGACCCGAACCTCCTACATAAATCAAGGTGACTTAAGCACCAATTTATATAACATGGGAGACTCAAACCTCCCGACCATATAATAATAATAATAAAAGGGACTTGAAACTTTCGGTCATTTAGACCTTCGCGTTGGGTAGCGCGGTTTCCAATGTTGGTCCCTTAAGACCTCCACTTTCATGGTCCGACAACACAACCCGCTTTTAAGCCCAATTAGAATATTTAACACACATTTCCAATTTATTAAATCAATTATACATTTAGGCATTCCGTTTGTATCGTCATACAAACACCACTTACAAGTTCATTTCATTCCACAATCCATTAACCCTCACACGAGGGAAATTTATGACCCCTTATGTTCAATTAACATCCACACGGGGAATCCATATACCCTGAAGTTCAATAAAATCATGCGATGGTTCATTAACCTTTTATGCTAATGCATTAGTTCAAGTGAGCAAGTCAAAACCTATGACAAAGTCATGTATCATTATCAATTTCACATTTAGGTTGAGGGAACTCAATTTCCAAAATCATAAGTCAAAGCAAAACTCATCACAATTGGGGAAAACATAACCCCTTTTATTAGTCAACAGTCTCATGCACCCCACAAGTTCAAAACTGTTAACAAATCATGAATAATGTATAATAAACTAGGGGAAATCAATTTAAGAACCATTCATGTCAAATTCCTCGACCATATCAAAACCCTTATTTCAAATTCACATAATTAAACATATAAATTCATGCATTAGATAAAAGGATTTTAAGGGTAGAGTAACATACCTGAAATCCCCAAGATTATGGAGAGAATTTAAACCTTGAAGCATTACTTAACCAACTTCTTGGAAATCGTATGTATTGATGCTTAAGAGGATTTGAGAGACAAGAGAGTGTATTTGACATTTATTATAGATGAAAGGGTCCCAAGTATGTTTATAGGTCATGGGTTATTATAAGAATAAAAGGGAAATATCTAAGATACCCTTATTATAAAGCTGGAAAATAAGCCATCAGTCGTTACAGGTGACCTTACGACTCGTATAGTTACCCTACGACTTATTTTCCCTCAGTTGTAGTCTGGACAGTTTCCCAAACCACTAACACTATTTTGGCTAAAGAAATAACCTTATGACTCATTACAAGTCCATACAACTCATTACATCCTAGTCGTACTCAGGACAGAATAATTTAGGCATCACACTATTTCCTTACAGAAAGGACTATACGAGTCGTTTAGAGTCCTTATGACTCATAACATGGTAGTCGTAGTCAAAATAGTGGCTTAGAAAAATCTCACTAGGTACATTACAACAGGGTCCTATGACTTGTAATGACTCCCTATGACTTGGAAGGAGACTCGTAGTCAGGGTAGTAAGCTCAAAACTTAGAATTGTCCAGGGACCAACACCTGGGTGTTTCATTTTCCCTCCTTAGGACAATTCGTCCCTGAATGATGGGTCTAGGCATTCTTTGGCATGATTTTAACACAGAAACACACCCACACTTACTTTAAAAGGACAAAAAACAAAGATGTCAAGGAAATCACAATTTCCTTTAACAAACTCAGAAAACAAGGATGTTAAGATTTACACATACCTTAAGTACGATTATCTAGAGCCGCGAACACAAATGGGTACTTGGACTTCATGTAATCCTCAACTTCCCAAGTAGCTTCGTCAAACTTTTGGTTCCTCCAAAGAACCTTTACCGAAGCCACGTCCTTCTTCCATAACTGATGGACTTGCCGGTGTAAGATCTCCACCAAAACTTCTTCATAAGACAAGGAATCTGAAATTCCCAAACCTTCCAAAGGAGCAACCAATGAAGTATAACCCACTCACTTTCTCAATATCGAGAGGTGGAAGACTGGATGAATGAACCCTAAACTCAAAGGCAATTTCAAATCATAAGCCATATTGCTCACTCTCTTCAAAATATGGTATGCACCAACATAACAAGGACTAAGCTTCCCCATATATCCAAATCGCATTACTCACTTCATGGGACACACCTTCAAGAATACCAAATCACCCTCATCAAACTCTAAGTCCCTGTGCTTTACGTCTTCATAGGACTTTTGGCAACTTTAGGAAGTCTTAAGCCTATCCCAAATTACTTTTACCTTTTTCATAGCTTAGTAAACCAAGTCGAGACCATACAACTTATTCTCGCCGACCTCAAACCACCCAATAGGGGATCCACATCTCCTACCATACAAAGCCTCGAACTGAGACATACCAATGTTTGAGTGATAGTTTTTGTTATAGAAAAATTCTATGAGAGGCAAGTGGTCAACCCAACTACCACCACAATCAATCATATAAGATCTGAGCATATCTTTCAATGTCTGAATGATTTTATCTGGTTTCATATTTGTCTCTGGGTGGAAAGCGGTACTAAGGCTCACCTCAATCCACAAATCTCTATAAAATGAGTGATAAAAATATAATGAGAATTGAGTTCCTTGATCAGAGATAATAAAAACAGGCACACCATGCAATTTTATGATTTCTTGAATAAATAACTTTGCATAGTTCTCAGCAGAGTAATTAGTTCTCACCGGCAAGAAGTGAGCAGACTTAGTCAAACTATCCACGATGACCCAAATAGAATCAAACTAATTTTGAGATCACAGAAGATCGGTATCAAAATCTATATTAATTATTTCCCTTTTCCACACGGGTAACTCAATTTCTTAAAATAATCCACCGGGCCTCAAGTGCTCCACTTTACTTGCTAACACACAATGCACTTAGCCACAAAATTGGACACATCCCTCTTAATGTTATTCCACCAATATATTCTGTAAGATCTTGATACATCTTTTTTGGACCAGGATTAATCGTATAACGCGACTCATGAACTTCAGCGAAAATTCTTCCTCGCAACCCATCAATGTCGGGAACACAAAGCCTTCCTTGGTACCTCAAGATACCATCACCATCAATCTCAAAAGCCATAACTTTCTACCTACCTATATCCTTCTTGACTTGTTTCAAGATAGGGTCCAACACCTGCTTCTCTATTACCTCATCACTAAGAGATGATTTTGCCACCTCTTGCACCAATACACCACCATCCTTAGAATCTAGGAGACAAACTCCAAGATTATCCAAACAGTGATAACCTTCACCAAATACTACTTCTCCTCATCCATATGAGATAAACTCTCTATGGAAAACCTGCTAAGAGTATTTCAACCACGTTAGCTTTACTTGGGTGATATTGAAGACTCATGTCATAGTCCTTTAACAACTCAAGCCACCTTTTTTAAGTGAGATTTAGCTCTTTATGATTGAACATATATTGCAGGATCTTATGATCAGAATAAATATCAACCTGGATCCCATACATATAATGTCGCCAGATCTTCAATGCGAATACCACAGCTAATAATTCCAAATCACGAGTCAAATAATTCTTCTCATAAACCTTCAATGTCTAGAAGTATATTCCACAACTCTACCATGCTGCATCAAGACACAACCAAGTACCACCTAAGACACATCACAATATACAATGAATCCAACAGTACCCTCGGACAGAGTTAAAATCAGAGCAGAAGTCAACCTATCTTTCAGCTACTCAAAACTCCCTTCACAAGCATCCGACCATAAGAATTTTAACTTTTTCTGAGTCAACTTAGTCAATGGAGCTACAATAGACAAGAAGCCCTCTATAAACCTTTTATAATAACTGGCTAAACCCAAGAGGCTCTGAATATCGGTTAGAGTCGAAGGTCTAGGCCACTTCTTAACCACCGCCACCTTCTATGGATCCACCATGATCCTTTCACTAAATACAACATGACCTAGAAAAATAACATTGTTCAACAAAAATTCACAGTTCAAAAACTTAGCATATAATTGTTGATCCTTTAGGCTCTACAACATAATACAGAGGTGATCAACATGATCTATAACACTCTTCGAATAAACCAGAATATCATCAATAAACACAATGATGAACAAATCTAGAAAATGATGGAATACCCAATTCATGATATTTATAAATATTATTGGGGAATTGGTGAGCCCGAAAGACATGACCAAGAACTCAAAATGACCATAATGAGTATGAAAGGAAGTCTTGGGGATATCCTCCTCCCTAATATTTAGCTGATAATAGCTTAAACAAAGATCAATCTTAGAGAAATACTTAGCACCCTAAAGTTGGTCAAATAAGTCATCTATCTTCATAAGATGGTATTTATTCTTCATCATTACCTTACTCAACTAGTATCAATTAATTCACATCTGAAGAGAACCATCCTTCTTATGCATAAAAAGAATATGAGTACCCCACGGAGACACACTAGATCAAATAAAACCCTTATCAAGTAGATCTTTCAACTAATCCTTAAGCTCCTTCAACTCAGCTAGAGCCATCCTATAAGAAGAGATAGAGATAGGAAGAGTGTATGGAAGAAGATCAACCCCAAAATTAATTTCCCTATTAGGATGAACACCTGAAAGACCTTTACGAAAAACCTCTAGAAACTCAAAAACCATAAGGATCAATTGCAAAGAAAGACCTTCTAATCTAGAATCCTTAACATGTACTAAATGGTAGAGACACCCCTTGGAAACCAATATCTGGGCTATAAGATAAGAAATAAACCTTCCCTTAGGAACTAGGGAACTCCCTTCCCACTCAATAACTAGCTCATTTAGAAATTTAAAAATGAACTGACGAGTCTGACAGTCTAAAGAGGCATAACATAAGTGCAACCAATCAATTCCTAAGATCACATCAAAGTCTAACATGTCTAATTCAATCAGGTCCACCAAAGTTTCTCTACTAGAAATAGATACCACACAACTCATATATACTCTTGTAGCAACAATAGAGTCACTCACTGGGGTAAAAATAGAAAAAGAGTCTGAAATACACTCAACACCAGTAAATGCATAGCCATAAATAGGGTCACATACGAAAGAGTAGATCCCAAATCAAGCAAGCAATACATATAATGAGAGAAGAGTTTCAATATACCAATGATAACATCAATAAATCCCTCAGACTCCTAACATGTAATAAGAGCATAAAGATAATTTTGACCAGTACTGGAGTCAGAAGAGGCACCCTTTAGTGTAAGAGATGATAAAGTAAAAGTAGGAACCTTGTTGGCACTAGAAGAAACCTTTAAAGGACAATCTTGCTGCATATGACCAATCTGACCACAACTAAAGCACCAGTTCCTCCCCTTTTCACACTAACCATGGTGCAATTGACTACAGAATCTACAAAGAGGATAAGATCATTCTAACTAGGCCCTACTGGCCTGAGATTGGACACCCTATGCGCTAGAATCATCACCACTCTGAAAACATAAATCACCGAATGCCTTTGGGTAAGGAGCACTAGCTGTCGAATAGGAGTTAAAACTCTCCCAATTTTTCTTTTGAGACCATTTACCACCATCTCTACCACTTTGTTTTCGGCCTCCACCCTGCTCTAACTTTCTAAATCTCTTACTCTATCTTTCCCCTATCTCAACTTGTTTTTTTCCTCTTCGACTCGATGCATATACACTACTAGTCTAGAGATGTCCACATCCTTGTTTAACAAGGTAGCCTTGCACTCCAAAATCAAATTTTAGGAAAACCCAGAAACAAATTTCCTTATTCTAGCCCTCATTCTAGGCACTAACTCAAGAAAATATCATGACTATTAATGTAATTTTAAGGTATTTTCCTTTACCATCATCCTCTCTTGGTTCAAATTTATGAACACCTCAGCTTTTGCATCCCTCAACTCCAGAGGAAAGAAATAATCAAGAAAGGCACCTACAAAGTCATCCGACAAAGTTGAATCATCATCATCATCACCCCTAGACTGATCCCACTCCTTATACCATTGATATGTCATATCCTTTAAAATAATAAACGACGAACTCCACACCCTCTATATTGGTAGCATGCATCACTCTAAAGATCTTTTCCATTTCATTTATAAACCTTTGGGATCTTCATCAACCTTAGTACCAGTGAAAGTCGAATAGTAAAACCTTATATACTGGACAACTATAGTGGCCTCAGAAGAACTCATAGTAATACTCACACGACCCAACTATTGTAACTAAGATGTCACTGATTGGGTCAACAGATAAATGGAGCGATGAAACTCAGCATTGGTAATATCTCCCTGGGGTGACTGAGCATGAGTGTCACCCTCAAGAGTAGGATCAGTAGAGATTAGTAGAACTCCATGGGTCAATAAAAAATAGAGACCCTAGGTTGGATTTGTACCCTAAAAGTAGGACGAGCTCCATCCATATTATCCTCAGACGGGATAGAAGAGTTTCTACAAATATCATATCTTCTTGGAGGCATGATCTAAATAAAGAGCAAACATGATTTAGAGAAATTTAAAACCTTAGACTCTATATTCTGAAAATAAGACAAGAAGAAAGGGATATATTCCTAAATGACTCATAGCCTCTCCCTTATAAGTGTGGCACGCTACACATCCATAAATTAGACTCTACCTGACGTAGTTTTATGGACACCTAATTAATCATAAACCTGGGCTTTAATTCTAATTTTTCATGACCCAAACCAAGGTTTGCTAGTGATAGGCATCTCAAGACCATCGAGGGTTAGAGGCCACCCCTATTTTATAGTCAATAGAACACTACACATACTAATATGGACTGAAGTCCAAACATTTAACAAGATAGAGTAACATAAGTTCAAAGATTCTATGTTATACCAATAACCACCAACTGATACCGATAACCAATACCAACTATCAATACAACACCAATGTCCACAGTACTCACAAAGCCTCTAACAAAATAGAATACCAACAAAGTGTCAGGACATGCCCCCGACCATTGCCAAAAATAAGTCTGAAATAAAGTATATGACATAAGAAACCAAAATAAGAAATGAAGTGTTTCGAAGGATGGAAGCTCACATTTCAATTCAATACACGAACTATCCATGAACACTTGATCACTGCACAGTAAAGGTAGAAGAATTTTTGGCACCTACATTGTGTAGGGATACAATATCCGAAGATGGTTAGTAGTTAGAGCGCTAGCATGTAACACAGGGATAGAGTATAAAATAATTCCATGAGTAATAATTCAAAGTAGTGAAATCCAATGCATATCATCAAATGAACATACATATATATCATATGTCGGAGTAGGGAGCAAGGCTTAGCATGGACTTTTAAAATTTTAACCTAGATTATGTAGCATAACCATTATAATCAAGGCACCCATGGGCTATAAGGGCCCAACTCTCCCCCAGTTGGAAGGACCCTATTACATGTAGCCACACAAACTAGAGAATAATCATATGTCATATGCCTGATGGGGAACTAAAACCTTCTGGCATAAATCAAGGTGACTTAAGCACCAATTTATATAACATAAGAGACTCGAACCTTCCAATCATATAATAATAATAATAGGGGCTCAAACCTCCCAATTATTTAGATCCCTACAGTGACTAGCATAGTTTCCAGTGTTGGTCCTTTGAGACCTCCACTTTTATGGCCTATCTACACAACCTGCTTTTAATCCCAATTAAAATATTTAACATATATTCCAAATTTATTAAACAAATTATGCATTTAGGCATCCCATTGGTATCATCATACCAACCCTACTTTAAAGCTTATTATCTTGCCACAGTCTATTAACCCTTACACTAGAGAAATTTATGACCCCTTAGGTTCAATTTACATTTACATGGGAAATCTATATACCCCAAAGTTTAATAAAATCATACCATGATTCATTATCCTTTTATGCTAATGTATTAGTTCAAGTGAGCAAGGCAAAACATGTGACAAAGCCATGTATCATTATCAATTTCACATTTAGGTTGAGGGAACTCAATTACCAAAACCATATGTCAAAAGAAAATTCATCACAATTGGCCTTATTTGTGAATTATTTGCGTTATTTTTATTGTAATAATCAAGTGGAAGGTGATTGAGCTAATATTATAGGTTTTATTTGAGCATTATTTTTCATTATCATTGATTGAATTTCCTACTCACCCTTGCTTTTCTTTGCTTTTTCTTTTCTCCTGCACCCCATGAAGTGTTATTTTGAGTAGCAAAGTGTAGATTTAGTTCCTCCAATACTGGTGTGCAGAGATAGAGGTATACATTGATGGATCTCAAACTTTACCCAGATCTCTTCTTATTTTATAGCATGCTTTATTCCCATTTAATATACTTTAAATTGGTTGATGTTATTTTGTATTAGAGGCTTGAACTAGTGACAATCAAACCTAAAATGTATCATTGTGATTGTATTTCTTCTATATTATTTGAGAATATTCTTTGCTTCTTTTTTTACTTCCAATTTACTTTGATTACTGAATTTGGGTTGGGATAGACTTACCTTGCCGTAGGGTGTGACAAGTGTCATCACATACACTACTGTTGGTTCGTGATACCAAGATCATAAGTTCATAAAATCATAATAGAAATCTATATTTTAAAATTGGATTTTTGGTATAAGGTTAATAGGAAACCCTTATTGAATACCTACATACCTAATTACTGGAGATTCTTAGACTAGAAAATAGAGGATTTGATCTTGAGGATGAACCCTAGATTATGGAGCCTAAAAAGAACTTGAGATTTTTTATTCTCTTTTTCTGATATTGGTAGCTTAATTGATGTTAATAAGGGATAGATAAGTAAACTATTTTCCCCTTTAACCCCTCTAAAAGAATCAAAATAACCCTTTAAACCCTCTAAAAGAATCAAAATAATGTAGTATAAGGGTTAAAAGGGTAGGGAAACACTAAACAACACTTTAAAAATCATCGAAAAAGTTATTGGTGTTAGTCACTATAGCTCATGTCACGATTTGTGGCCTGAGGGATAAGTTTTGCCCTGAAACACCACCTTAGACCTTTTTTGCCACTCTTATGGACAATTGTGATGAGTTTGTATATGACCCATCATGATTGGGGATAACTCATCCTGTAAGTCATCATCACTGAAATCACTACTTGATTGTGCATCAATAAAACACAAATAACTTTTTTACTTCAAAATTTAACTGACAAATGATTATTGGCTTAAAAAGATTTAAATACATTCAATTTGATGGGTATTAAGCCAGATAACTCTTGATATACTAGGAGTAATGATCGTTTAAAGTCAACCTAAGAAGAATCTTATACTAGATCTTGGTCAGTGTAATAACCCTTATTGTAATTTTAAAAATTTTATGTATTTTCACTTTTTTTCCCTTCCCATTATTGACTTATATCATTTATGAGTTGTGGGAATGGTTGGCATGGTCCCCAATGCATTCGGGAGTGACTTATATGGAATTGTGGTTTTGAATAGCCTTTAAAGTGATTAGTTTGATTTTGATCAAAATTTTGTGATCTGAGTTTTAGATGGTGTTTTGATGATTCCCTTAGATCCAAAATTTCCAATTTGGGTTTGTGGCATAGTTGGTTTAGATTTCGATGCTCTTTTTTGATTTTTTGAGCATTTAATCAAAATTCTAGATTTAGTTTCTTAAAGTTAGTTTTGTATATAACTTGTTGATAAAAAACTCTTTTAAAAAATTTAATGAATTCACTAAGTCTAAAATGTTGAATTTAGCTTAGTGTCATTATTGATTTATTTCTGTAGAGCCTCAAAGAAATTCAGAGGATCTATTTGGAGAGTGTTAAGCCTATGTGTTTTATTAAAATTATTGTTTCTGGTGCAAGTAAATTCCTTCATTGCATTTGTGTCCCTAGTAGGAATTTTATTGAACATCACATTCGCAGAGGGTAGGGTTTGTTCAAGATGAAGGATGATCAGGTATGGGTCGGGTCGTTACTCTTTACGTTCGCGTGTAGGGGCTTGTGTTTGCAGTGGGTTGTGTCTTTTATTCCTTATGTTCGCGACCGAAAGCTTGCATTTGTGAAAGTCTGGGTCAGGACAACCTCACTTTCTTAATGATGGTCATGTGGTCGTGAAGGCCATTTTGACCTCTGGGCATAACTTAAACCTTTCGGCCTCAATTCATATTTTCTCTACTTTTGAAGCTTGAGAGCTCAGATTAGGAAATTTCTATGGAATTTTTGAGATTTTTTTGTGGATATATTTCTAAACCTAGTATTTGTCATTTTTTTATTGATTTTACTATAAACCTATGTTTAAATCTTTGATTTCAAACATAATGTTTGGGGTCTTACCTGGTAAAGTATAAAAGAAGTTTCTTTGATTTAGCTTGATTTAAAGGTACTTTAAGTTGAATTTTCAGATTTAGACTCCTTTATATAGGGAACATGATTATTAAATAAAATTCAAATTTTACCCTTGGATTTTCAAAAATAATTTTTGAAGTGATTTTAGATACGAAACAAAAATATATTGATATGGTTGTCGGTGGGCTCTTTTTAACTTATAGATGTCATGTTTGATTAGGTTAGGCATCTTTGGTAATAATTCATGGGAGTAAAGCTTCCGTTTGATGCTTTGAACTATCTTTGGCTTTGCGGATCTTATTTAAAGACAAGTTGAGATTCACCTTGACTCTTTTTTGAGTTATTTATATGTTCTATTCTTGTTTGCATGTGTGTTGTGAATAGCTTAGAATTTGAGGGTCTTGCTTAGGTGAAATGGCAAGCATCTCTATGGGTACAGAGTCTTGATGGATTATAGTTAGATAACTTCTTATCTTAGTTATTCTTTCTACTTGTGTATATGTCTACATTAAATTGTAAAGAGATAACTTACTAATATTGAATAATTAATAGTGAGTTCCTATTTAATAGTGTGTATCGTGTGTAGTGTGCTTTCACGTGATGATCGGGGTTTAGCGATCTTTTAGGGGATACTTTTGTTGTTATTGTTATTTGATGGATTGATTGATGTTTAGTAAATACTTACATTATATATAGACTTGTAAGAGTTGATTTGGTTATTGAGGTTTAGTGTCTCTCATTAGAGTATATTATTAACTAGCATTGTTCTCTTTTTAGTTATTCAGTCTAATGATGTCATCTTTGAGAAAGACAGGACTTATGGTAAGGAACAAGCTGGTTTTTTTAGGTAAGTTTGCTATATATTATTGTTTGGATTATTTGCTATTTTTGCGGTGCCCTTGTGGGTGCTTGTACGAATATTACTGAGTTGAGAGTTTACTATTATATTATGATTCCCGTGTGGGGGCTAGTATTGTACTTAGTTGCACATTAATTTCCTTATCATAGTAGTGATGCTTGTGTGGGGGATTTATTTGAATTTTCATTATATGCCTTATTTGTAAATTAAATGCCTTTATTGTTATTGTTGTAATGCATGTGTACGGGCTTAACTTGATATTGTAGATCTTATTTGAGCATTAATTGTCTTATCATTATTATGAAGTCTGAGAGAGGGGCTTGAAATAATATTATTGATGTTTTAAATGACTATTTATACTAGTGATGTCATGCACTGGCTTATATCATAAATAATTAACATATTGAGTTGATTTTTAGGTCATTTATATCTGTAAATAATTGATTGTTATCTTCATACTGAATGATTGCGAGCATTTAATCCGTATAACATACATACATATTCATGAGATTTTATACCACTGAGGAACGCTGTTTTTTAAAGGAAAAGAAATATAAATATATACATATTTAAGTTGATACTTGCCCCTGATGAGTTGGGAATTTACCACTCATTTGCAGTCCACTTTCGTGCACACTACTATTATCTGAATGTCTAAATGAGACAACTTTTCCGTTAAATGTACTAATTCTCATATTTTGCAGGTGTACAGGTGTTGAAAAGAAAAGAAGCCAACTTGAGATAAAAAGGATCAAAAAGGGAATTGAAGTGCAAGAGTTGGACAAGCTGAAGCAAGATCAGGATCTTGCCCACAGTTATTGCGATCGCGAGTGTTAGCCCGCGATTATGGTGAGTCAAGCTAGTCAAGCAACTGCAATCATGATAAACTAACAGTGATCGCAGTAAGTGTGATCGCGCTCGAGCTGTTGAGATTGTGTGAGAGTGGAAACTGTACCAAGTAGAGAAGCGTAATTTTGGCCAGCTGACCCCAAATTCCCATTAAAGGCTCAGAACCCTCATTTATCTTTATCCATCATTCCATCACCTATATCCGATCCTTAGTGTAGGGTTTTTGTTATTTCTTGGAGCTTAGAGCAAGACTTGTACTAATTTTGAACTAATAAGACATTAGAGTGACTTGTATGTGTAGATTTGGCTTCACCTATTGAAGATTCATTGGATTCTAAGGTGTGGTTTGCCCTCTGTTTATTATCTTATGGATAAATTTAATAGAAATATTGGTTTATTTGAGTTTATTATCATTATAAGTTGCTAGATATACCTCTTGGGATTATGCTTTATTAGGGTGCAATTGTGTGTGGGTTATGATATATTTGTGTAGATTTGAGTTTATTAATGATGGGTTCTATTATCTCTTGATTAAATTACTTGGGATTTGATAGGTGAAAGACCTAAATACCCAAATAAATTTGATGGGTGAAAGCTCTAAACTCTATAAAACTTAAAGCCATCTTCGAAAAAAGGGTTTTAGGTAAACTTTGGGAATCCATATCATCCTTAAAAGAGGGATGTGGAAACCAAAGTTGTAACACCCCGTATTTTCCTAGCATAATATAAGTCCCAATACATGAGTATTATTATTCAAATTTTTGAAACACTCATTATTTTTAAGTTTAGATCCTGCCATTGCGTACAAAATTCAATTAGCTTTCCAACGATATAAAATTCACCCAAATCTGATAACCGAGTAAGAAGTTATATAAATTTTAAGTTTTAGTCGTTAGACCCCATAATTTTAACCCTTAGAGCATCGCAGAACTAGTCTAAGTAATGATTGAAAATTTTCAGTGGAGGTGCGTGATCTTGGTGCATCGTGCCAAAGGCCAAATTAGCATTTGGCAGTTTCCAGTGTCTCTCCTCAATTCCACTGCATCGCGGTGAACTTCCAGGTCCCAATCAGTGAGGGACCGAGATTTTCCCCATGCTGCACCACAAACCCATTTCCCAATTGTCTATTACCAGTGGCTTGGTCCGATAGTGGCGCGTCGTGCCTAGGCCAAAAATCGAGATGGTCAGTTTTCAGCTTATGTTTTAAATCCGTTTAAGGGCATTTGGGTATTTTTCCTAAGCCCTAAACTCATCCTAAAATACAAAATTTAGCCCCCAACTAACCTAAATAATCATTCATTATTCAATTCCTCACAATCAAAGATCCTTTTTCAAGAACAAGAAACCCTAGCTCTCAAATTCAAGACCAATCCTCAGGAACTCACCCAGAACGTCAAGAAATTCATTATCCCAGGTATGTTAGATGTTTATCCATGGATTCCTTTCTTCCATGGAGTCCAAGTAACCTATTGAAATTTCAAGTTTTGATCTTTTCAAGTTAGTTGATTTTAAATTATGATTTTATCCATGAATCTCCATGTACTATTGATTATTTACCATGTTACCATGAAATTATCGTTACTATTCAATTCTCTATGTGATAATATTACTATTTATTGAATTAAACCATGATTTAGTACTATTATGTTGAATTCATGCTATTTTTGTAAGTTTTCATGGCATTTCTATAATTGTTTTAAACCCTGAATTACAAGTGTTTGATAAAAATGCCTATAAAAGTGATTTATTTAAATAAAAGCCTTCATGTTTTGATCTCCAAGATCTAATGTCATTTTACTATTATTGTTTTGAGTCCTAGGGGTATTGAATACCCAAAAACCATAGTTGTTTACTTAGTCTAGTATCAGTACACTACAGAATAATCTTCTAAACATACTATGAGTGTTATTAGAAGAGTTTTTTACCAGTCAGATGAACTCAGAACAGTCCAGTATTTCAGTGTCTTTCAGTTGGGAGTAGGATTTAGCACCGAGCGAGTGTAGGGATGGTGGCTTCCCCGTCAGATAGGCAGAGTCATTAGTAGCAGTCCCTATACTCCAGAACTATGTAGCCAGCGTAGGATATGAGAAGTCACCCATCAGATTAGGCTTGACTATCTCGCAGGGGTCATCCGTCAATTCAGTCTTGATACCCTTAGTCCTTTAGATATTATATCAATTTAGTGGATCCACACAGCCATCATTAGTACCCGTGGTACAGTATTAACACTCTTCCAACTGGGTTACAAGTTAGACCCCAATTAGCTTAAATTGGGGAATGTCGGTTAGATGATACCTCCCACAGTCTCAAATATAGTCTCAGTTACAGTCTCAGTCTAGTTATGAAGTCTTAGAGTTGCTTGACCAAAGCATACAGACATCAATATTTTTTTCAGTATTTCAATTTACAGATTTTACTTAGTCTATGTTATATGCTTGGTCATGCATCCCAGGTGTGTATAGATTTTTACATTTCTTCAGTATTTACAAACTGTCATGCATACTCGGTATTTATAGATTCTCTATGTTTTCAACATCTACAGATTCTATGTTCTCTACTCAGTACTCTATGTTTTACATGCATATTCAATAAATTATTAGTTTTGTTCCTGAAACCATGCTTATCAGCCTACCTCATTTAGCATACCAGTACATTTAAAGTACTAATCACATACCTTTATTTTGTGCTATGATGTATTATATCATAGGTGTTGACGCTCAGTTCCTAGACTGTGCTTAGATCTCACTCCTTAGGCTATCAGCAATACAGTAGCAATGGTGAGTCCTCATTATTCAAGGACTATTTTAGTAGTTAGTAGAGTTAGTTGGGGGCCTGTCCCATCAACTCATATTTAGCCAATCAGTTTTAGAGTCTTTTTATACATTAGAGTCAGTTATCCAATATTCAGAAACCTAGTAGGTCCATCCAGGAGTTTAGTATTCCCACTTAGAAGTGGGAGGAAGTGAACATGGATTTTTTGATAGGTTTCCAAATACCCATCATTAGCATGATTCTATTTGGGTTATCGTAGATAGAATGACCAAATCAACCCATTTCTTGGCAGTCCATACCTCTTATTCAGCCGAGGACTACACTAGACTCTATATCTAAGAGTTGGTTAGGTTACATGGAGTCCCACTGTCTATCATCTCTGATAGAGGTACCCAGTTTACCTCTTATTTCTGGAAAGCATTCCAAAAGGGTCTTGGTACCCAAGTCTACCTTAATACAACTTTTCACCCTTAAATAGATGGTCAAGCAGAAAGGAACATTCAGACTCTAGAATATATATATAGAGAGCACGCGTTGTTGATTTCAACGATAATTGGGATGATCATTTTCCTTTGTTCGAATTAAATACAATAACAGCTATCATTCTAGTATCTGTATAGCTCCATTTGAGGCTCTCTATGGTAGGAGATGTAGATCTCTAATTGGTTGGTTTAAAGAAAGTGAGGACATAGTAGTAGGTCCTGACTTGGTGTTTGATGAGTTAGAGAAGGTTCAGTTGATCGAAGAAAGCCTTAGTGCTGCCCAGAGCCGACAGAAGTCATATGCAGATGTGAGGAGAAAAGATCTTGAGTTTAAGGTCAGTGATTTCGTGTACTTGAAAATCTCTCCCATAAAAGGAGTGAGGATATTCGACAAGAAAGGGAAACTCAGTACCTAATATATCGGTCCCTTTAAAATTCTCAGTCATTTTGGAAAGGCATCTTATGAGCTTGAGTTGCCTTCATATCTAGCCTCAGTATACCCAGTGTTCCATTTCTTATTGTTGAAAAAGTGTATTGGTGATCCAGCGGTAGTTGTTCCCTTAGAAAGTATAGATATTCAGAACAATCTTTCCTTTAAGTAAGTTCCAGTCAAAATTCTTGATCATCAAGTTCATAGACTAAGGAATAAAGAAGTTCCACTAGTCAAAGTTCTTTGGTAAAATCAGTCCCTTGAGGGAGCCACTTGGGAAGTAGAGGCAGATATGCTGACCAAGTACCATCATCTTTTCTCCACGAATCCAGATTCAGTATAAGGTACTAATCTTCTTAAGATTTCTCTCTATCATAATCAGTTTCAATTGAACATCATGTTCATGTTAGTCGTGCATTTACAAATCAGTTTAGTCATGTAATCCATGCATCAGATATGCATTTTCAGTATGTAAGCTCAGTCGAGGACAAATGATCCCAAGAGGGAGATATTGTAACACTCTATATTTCCCTAGCATAATATAAGTCCCAAAACATGAGTATTTGTATATAAAATTTTCTAAATACTCATTATTTTTTAGTTTTGAACCTGCCATTGCGTAGGAATTTCAATTAGCTTTCCAACGATATAAAATTCACCCAAATTCAATAACCGGGTAAGAAGTTACGGAGATTTTAAGTTTAGTTTTTAGACCCAATCATTTTAACCCTTAGCGCGTTGCGGAACTAATCTATGTAACAATTGGAAATTTCTAGTGGAGGTACGTGATCTTGGCGTGTTGTGTCAAAGGCCAAATTAGCATTTGAAAGTTTCTAGTGTCTCTCCCTGATTCCACCGCATCACGGTGAACTTACAGGTCCCAATCAGTAAAGGACCGCAATTTTCCCCGTGTCGCGCCATAAACCCATTTCCTAGTTGTCCATTTCCAGTGGCTTGGCATGATAGTGGTGCGTCGAGCCAAGGTTAAAAACTGGGATGGTCAGTTTTCAGGTTATATTTTAAATCCATTTAAGGGCATTTGGGTCTTTTTCCTAAGCCCTAAACTCGTCCTAAAACAAGAAATTTAGCCCCAATTGACCTAAATAATCATTCATTATTCAATTCCTCTCACAATTAAAGATCCCCTTTCAAGAACAAGAAACCTTAGCTCTTCAATTCAAGACTAATCCTCAGGAACTCACCCAGAACTTCAAGAAATTCACTATCCCAGGTACATTAAATGTTTATCCATGGATTTCTTTCACCCATAGAGTCCAAGTAACCTATTGAAATTTCAAGTTTTGATCTTTTCAAGTTATTTGATTTTAAATTATGATTTCATCCATGAATCTCCATGTACTATTGATTTTATACCATGTTATCACGAATTTATCATTACTATTCAGTTTTCCATGTGTTAATATTACTATTTATTGAATTAAACCATGATTTAGTACTATTATGTTAAATTCGTGCTATTTTTGTAAGTTCCATGGCATTCCTATGATTGTTTTAAACCCTGAACTATAAGTGTTTGATAAAATGCCTACAAGAGTGATTGATTTAAATAAAATCCTTCATGTTTTGATTTCCAAGCTCTAGTGTCATTTTACTATTATTGTTTTGAGTCCTGGGGGTATTGAATACCCAAAATGCATAGTTTTTTACTTAGTCTAGTATCAGTACATTACAGAATAGTCTTCAGAACATACTATGAGCATTATTAAAACAGTCAGTTACCAGTCAGATAAACTCAGAACAGTCTAGTATTTCTTTGTCTTTTAGTTGGGAGTAGTATTTAGCACTGAGCGAGTGTAGGGATGGAAACTTCCCCATCATATAGGCAGAGTCGTAAGTAGTAGTCCTTATACTCCAGAACTACGTAGCCAGTGTAGGATATGATAAGTCGCCTATTAGATTAGGCTTGACTATCTCGCAGGGGTCACCCATCAGTTCAGGCTTAACACCCATAGTCCTTTGGATATTATATCAGTTTAGTGGATCCACTCGCTATTGTTAGTACTCGTGGCATGATATTAACACCATTCCAATTGGGGTTATAGGTTTGACCCCAATTATCTCAAATTAGGAAATGTCGGTTAGATGATACCTCTCATAGTCTAAGATATAGTCTCATTTACAGCCTCAGTTCAGTTATGCAGTCTTAGAGTTGCTTGATCAAAACATACAGACATCAGTATTTTTTTTAGTATTTTAGTTTACATTTTTCACTTAGTCCATGTTATATACTTGGTTATGCATCCCCAGTGTCTATAGATTTTCACGTATCTTTAGTATTTATAGAGTGTTATGCATACTCGGCATTTATAGATTCTCTATGTTTTTAGTATCTACAGATTCTATGTTCTCTACTCGGTACTCCATGTTTTACATGCATATTCAATAAATTATTAGCTTTGTTCCTAAAACCATCCATATCAGCCTACCTCGTTTAGCATACCATTACATTCAAAGTACTAATCGTATATCTTTATTTTGTGCTATGATGTATCATATCATAGGTGATGACGCTTAGTTCTCAGACTGCTCTTAGACCTCTCTCCTCGGGCTATCAACAGTACAATAGCAGTGGTGAGTCCTCATTATTTAAGGACATATTATTTCACTTAATATCTTTGTTTTAGTAGTTACATAGTTAGTTGGAGGCCTATCCCATCAACTCATATTTAGTCAGTCAGCTTTAGAGTCTTTTTAGACATTAGAGTCAGTTATCCATATTCAAATTTTCAGTTGACATGTCAGTTTATTAGTATTTAATCAGATTCTGACATTTTTTTCTGTAGATTCATATTTCAATATTGATTCAGGAATAAAACCCTATGGCAATATCAGATGCTTTTTGCAATTATGGTATTATTATTCAGTGCTTACGACAGGTAGCAACTCATGGGTTAGCTTGTGGTCCCTCGGGACTGTAAGAACTATGTGACGACTAGGGGGTAGTCTCGAGTCATTACCAAAGCAATGATATATAATTATGCATATAATTTGCTAATCTATCACTATCTTAGACATAAGGGTGGTTGTGAAGTTAACTATACCATAGGTATCATCCTAGAAATAGGGATGCTTTAATTGAGGTATTGGGTGGTTTTGATTGACACACTTGTTAGGTGCTCGAAAGAGCCAATGGGTGAAATCCTTGTGGTTTTGTTGAAAAACTAGCTTCAAGGACATTAGACCTAGCCTACCATATCATCAATGATTAGAATTTACATCGAATT
Source organism: Capsicum annuum (assembly GCF_002878395.1). Lineage (NCBI taxonomy): Eukaryota > Viridiplantae > Streptophyta > Magnoliopsida > Solanales > Solanaceae > Capsicum > Capsicum annuum. The sequence goes on along the minus strand of NC_061114.1, from coordinate 92,662,998 downwards.
ATCATGTTCCCATGCACATTTTTTCCCTAAAGTATAATCCTAAGATCCGTTCTAATTGATTACATTCTAATAATTCTTAGTCTCAATTTAGTCCCTTAGAAGCCCAAAAATTACTTTAATGTTCGAAAATATCAAAAACCCACTAGTTAGTAACTTTTATCGCAAACCTACTCAATTTCCACTCACATTGTTCCTTGTGGATTTGACCCCGATCTTATTAGGTAAATATATTAACAATGACCTCCTTGCACTCAAATTAATGTGTAAGTTGAGCATTATCAAAAATGGCATCGTAGCTGGGGAACAATTTGGCGTATTAAGTTATTTAGGAATTTTAGTTACTTGTTTTAATTCAAACTTGTATATAAGTGTTTGTGATTTTATTTTGTAGGTAGCTTTTTATTTGATTTGATTTTTTACTATGGCACCTTCTGACATATATGAATTTTGTGGTTGGATCACATATATTGACGACCTTTGTCTATATTGTCACAGACCACACCACACGAAAGATTGTAACTATATGTAAGACCCCACAAAATTCCCTCGTAGTTTGAACCTTAGATGCGTGTTGAATGAAGTATAATTTCGGCCTTAAGAGATTGAAAAAGGACTCCCCAGTTGATTAGTGTTTTAACCTTGTGGAATTTTCATAAAAATGACTTCCTATGGTGTGGAAAATTGAGATAGCTTTCCAACAATACCAATTTCGTCAAAATTCGGTATCGGGGTGAGAAGTTCTGGCCATTTTCCTAAGCGTTGTCGAAATTGCCCAGGTTTGATGGTCGATCCAATGGACCATCAAGTCTTCGATGGACCGTCGATCGTCCAATCTAACCAAGGCAGTGACGTCTTTTTCTAATCATCATGCGACAGCCAAAATAGTGAACCGCCAAAAATTTGATGGACCATTGCAGTGACCGTCAAGCGGAGGAAGTATGGCCTCTTCGTGGTCCTCGTGCGATAGACGATCTAGCAAACTATCAAACTTTTGACGGACTATCATTCCAACCATCGCATCAAGGCAGAGTGTTCTATTTTTTGTCCTCGAGTGACAAACGATCTAGCAAACCATCAAACTTCTGATGGACCATCATTTCGACCGTCGTAGACCCCGATCAATAATTTTTAACTCATTTTTAAAAAGGGCACTTTGGTCTTTTCAACTCCTTTAAACCCTTATATATATTCTATATGAACCAGATGGCTTTATTAGCACATCTCTAACACTTCAGGGCAAGGGTTTTCTCCTCCAAATCATATCAAAGCAAGAATTCTTCCCCAAGAAATCTAAGAACTCACCAAAGATTATGCTAGTGAGTTGAAAATTTAATCTCCCAAGTTCAAAGACTTCAAGAACCTTCTCCCAAGAGTAAGAAGAGGAAGGTTAGAGGAAACTTATTCATCCAATCTCCTAATTTAAGGTAAGTGGGGTTTTCAACAAGGGTAACCCTTTCACCCTTGAGCCCAAAAGTCTTATTTACATCATGATTTTCCTGAAATCTATGAGGTTATACATGAATTTGAATTGAGGGTTTTCACCTATTATTATTGAATGCATTATCTTGATATTCCCCATGAATTAAGAGTCAAATAGCACTAATTTTTGCATGTTTCCTTGAGAAATTACAGCTGGGTATAAACCCCATGATTTTACTCCATGAGAAGTTAATATTTGTAACGATTGAGATATTGAAGCATATGACTAAATTAAGACTTTGAGATAAATTGGTGAAATTCCCATATTTCCATATGATTTATGAATCTATATGCTATATATTATGCTTTTGATGAGCTTTAACTTGATATTGAACTATGGATTAGTAAGCCCTATTTGAGACTTGTGAATTTATGAACTCTTGTGTTATAAGCACCCATGATTTGAGTATTTTGAGATAATTGAGAAATGAATTGACCTAAGGGTCCTTGAGCTTTGAAATCCACTTCACTATATGAGATTATCGATTTGATTATTGGGTTCGTGGTGAACCATGAGATTATTCTAAAAGTGGATTTTTATGAGATAAGCGCAGATAATCTAAAGGGAGTAGTATTTTGCACCGAGCGGGTAAGTTACTACAATTTCTTACCCTAAAACTATGTGCCACCGTAGGTTGGGCCTGAGGCCGAGTTTATGATGATTATGATTGGGCCTGAGGCCGAGTTTGATTTAGTGATCACTAGACCTAAGTTATACTCCCTGGAAAGAGTATGATGCTCCTCCCCAACATGGGGTCTCTTTCTTAGGAGGACAAAACATTGGACTCCATATAGCTCGCATGGTTTATGTCGGTTACGAGAACCTCCCTTGCCCTTTTAAACTTGAAATCAGCTACTCCTTTGCAAATTAAGGTATATTTTTCCTCCTATGAATCATTTTCACTAAACTTGAGCATTTTGCCTTGAGATAGATGATTTCTCCTAAATCTTGAAATGAGATATTTTCCCTACTTGCATGATATGCCTCTATGTATGTTCTAAAGTCTCATGAGGTCGTATATCTAGTATTTGAGTTTGAAGAGATATAAAATTTTGAACATTAAAAGTTGTTTTACCCACCATCCCATATGCATGAGTTGATGGTACTGTCTAAAGCCCTTTTTTCCTTGAGTACTGAGAATAAGAGAAGATTTTTTATTTTGTGGTTGAAGAACGATGACTCAAGAGATTTGTGTAAAATGCCTCATATTATATGATTTATGAACTTTATATTTCATACTTATTCAAGCCATGTGAGTCATCTCATGTTGCATACATGATTTGAATGAAGAAAATTCATACCATTTAATATACATGCATTTACCCCCGCATACTCAGTACATTCCCAAGTACTGATCCACATAAATGCCTATGTGCTATATTGTCTCACAATGAAGGTTCAGGTGCTCAGTCCCAGCCTCGCTCATGATCTCCGAGTACCTCGCGTACCTTTCCTACAGTGGTGAGTCCCCTTGTTTTGAGGACCGATCTTCAGATATTCCAGGTACAGAAAGACTTTGTTGTTACCTGTAGTTTATCTCAAGTCAGTTGGGGGACTGTCCCATCAGCTCTCTAGATTATGGATTTGTAGAGGCTTTGTTAGATTATTTGGTAGATTGTGATTTTGTTGGGATTTCTTTATCATGACCCTTTGGACTGAGAACACATTCTTTCCTTTATTTCCTTCTATGAACATGGATGTGCTAGTGTTTGAATTCAAATTTTCTCTTTGAATTAAGGGTTATCAGTAGGAACCGGCTCTATGGGTTAGCTTGGGGCTACTTATAGCACTAGGGACCATGTGACGCCCCAGGAGGAAATTTTGGGTCGTTACAAAGTGGTATCAGAGCCTAGTTTCTAAGGAGTCCTAGGAAGACTGACAAGCTGCGTTGAGTAGAGTCTTCCTCATTAGTGTGTAGAGTGCCACATCTAAGGGCAGAAGGCTATGAGACATTTTAGGAAAAGTTGTGTCTTTTTTAGTTCAGATTCTATCATACCTCCAGTTGTCTCCTCCTTATCTAATGATCTATGCTTATCTATTTTTAGAAAATGCCTCTTTGAAGGGCGATTGTTCATGGGAACAATGATGAGCAGCCCCCACCCATTGATCCTCTGAATAAGATGGTGTCCCACGCTGAATTTAAGGCATCCTTTCAGGCGTTGGCCCAAGCATTTAATGCTAATGTTTGGACTAATAACTGGGCCCCAGCTACTAATCAGCAGGGAGGTGATATAGCTATGGCTAGAATTTGTGTCTTTCTATGGATAAACCCGCCTAACTTATATGGGTCAGGACCTGATGAGGACCCATATCTATACTTGGAGGAGGTAAGGAAGATCACTGACGTGATGTTTGTATTAGAAGAAAAAAGTGTTGAGTTGGCATCTTAAAGACTGAAGGACATTACTTAAGATTGGGTTGTGTTATGGAGGAAGGGTAGAGATAAAGATGCCGCTCCTGTGACTTGGCTAGTATTCCAAGATGCATTCTTAGACCGATTCTTTCTGCTTGAGATGAGGGAGGCCAAGATTGAGGAGTTCATGAACTTGAGGTAGGGTTCCATGACTGTTAAAGAGTACTGCTTGAAGTTCAGTCAATTGGTTAACTACGCTCCTAATTTGATCTCCAACACCCAAGCTTTTATGAGTAAATTTATGATCGATATTTCTAGGATAGTGCTAAAAGAGTGTAGGACCGCAATGTTGAATAGGGATATGGATCTACATGGTTAATGATTCATGCCCAACAAATAGAGATGGATAAGCTTAGGGAGAGAGAAAGAATGAGAGGTAGCAAGAGGGTGAGATTTGATCAGCATGATTTTAGCCGGCCTAGGTTCCATAAAGGGAACTGCCCTTAGTTTTAGAGAAGTCCATCTGCTCCAGTGCCTTCATCAGCTAGCGCTCCCGCGCCTAGAGGTAGGCCGGAGCAAGGGGGTAGGCTTTCCATGTATGGATTGCAGAACAGTGTTGGTAACCGGCCCCGTCATCCTCCTTGTTGTAAATGTTGTAGGAATCATCTCGGGGAGTATTTTGGTGATGTGAGTGGTTGTTTTGGTTGTGAAAAGCAGGCCTACAGACTTAGAGATTGCCCCCATGCTAGATAGGGGAACGGAGATGAGCGACCTCCGACACCGGCTACTAGAGCACCAGCTCATGTACCTCGCTCGACTCCTATTCAGGGTGTTTCTTCTAGCACTGCTGGCGTTCAGCGCTAGAACAGATTCTATGCTTTGCCATCTTGTCGAGAGCAGAAGCACTCCCCTAATGTTGTTACTGGTATGCTTCGAGTCTTTTGTCTTGATATTTATGTGTTGTTGGACCCTGGGTTAAATTTCTCTTATGTGACCCCACTTGTGGTTGTGAATTTTGAAAGGGGTCCCGAAAGGATTGCTGAGCCTTTCCTAGTCTCTACACCAGTTGGAGATTCAGTTGTTGCTAAACAAGTGCATAGAGATTACCCTATCACTGTGCTTTATAGAGTCATACTTGCGTACTTGATAGAGTTAGACATGGTGGATTTTGACCTTATTCTGGGTATGGATTAGCTTTATTCTTGTTATATATCTATAGATTGTCGTACCCGTGTAGTTAAGTTTTAGTTTCCTGATGAACTAGTTTTTGAGTGGTCCAGGAGTTCGGTATCTCCCAAAGCCATTTCAACTCCTATATCAAAGCCAGAAAGCTAATACCCAAAGGTTGCATGTATCACCTAGTTAGAGTCAAATACACTCAGTTCGAAACTCTAACTATCCATTCAGTCGATGTTGTTAATAAGTTCCCAGATGTCTTTTCAAAAGATCTCCCAGGGGTACCTCCCGATAGAGAGATAGAGTTTGGAATTGTTCTTCTTCCCGACACTTGGCCTATTTCTATCCCCCCGTATTGTATGGCACCTACCGATCCCAAAGAGCTGAAAAAGCAACTCAAAGATCTTCTAGATAAAGGTTTCATTAGGCCCAGCATTTCTTCTTGGGGCGCACCTGTTTTATTTTTGTGAAAAAAAAGGCGGATCCTTGCACATGTATATTGACTACCGCCAACTGAACAAGGTCATGAGAAAAAATAGGTCTCCTCTTCCAAGAATTAACGACCTATTTGATCAGTGGCAAGGTGCAAGTTATTTTTCCAAGATAGACCTTAGATCCGGCTATCATTAACTTAAGGTCCAGAAGTGTGATATTCCAAAGACAACCTTTCAAACCCGCTATAGTCACTTTGAGCTCCTAGTCATGTCCTTCAAGCTAACCAATGCCCCGGCTGCTTTCATGGACCTTATGAATCGAGTGTTCAAGAAATATCTTGATATATTTGTCATTGTCTTCATAGATGACATCCTTGTGTACTCCCGTGATGAGAATGACCATACACAACACCTTAGAATTATCTTGCAAACTTTTAGAGACCATTAGTTATTTGCCAAATTCAATAAGTGTGAATTTTGGCTAAGGTCTTTAGCCTTTCTAAGCCATGTTGTTTCAGTCGAGGGTGTTAGAGTTGATCCCCAAAAGACCGAACCTGTTAGAAATTGGCCTAGACATATCTTCCCGTCCGACATTAGGAGTTTCTTGGGTCTAGCTGGCTATTACCATCATTTTGTTCAAGGTTTTTCTTCCCTTGCGTCTCCTATGACCCGATTGACCCAAAAGAATGTTAAATTCCGGTGGTCCGAGTCATGTGAGAAGATTTTTCAGGAGCTGAAGACTCAGCTAACTTCAGCCGCTGTGTTGACTTTTCCTGATGGTTTTGATGGTTTTGTAGTGTATTGTGATGCTTCTGGAGTTGATTTAGGTTGTGTGTTGATGCAGAGAGGTAAGGTTATAGCCTATGCTTCTAGACAGTTGAAACTGTATAAGAAAAATTACCCGACCCATGACCTTGAGATAGCTGCTGTGGTCTTTGCTTTGGAGTTATTGAAAGATTACGCTATGAGTGTGTTGTATCACCCGGTCAAGTACAATGTATTGGCGGACACCCTTAGCAGATTATCCATGGGTAGTGTTGCGCATATAGGGGAAGGTAAGAGAGAGTTGGCTCGTGATGTTCACTATTTGGCCAGGTTGGGTGCTAGGTTGCTTGATTTAGCAGAGGGGAGTACGTTGGTGCAGAGTAGTTCCGACTTCTCTTTAGTCTCAGAAGTGAAGGAAAAATAGGATAGGGATCCTAGTTTGATCAAATTGAAGGAGTTAGTTAAGGACCAAAGGTCGAGGTTTTCTTCCAAGGGGGAGACGGTGTGTTAAGATTGCATGGTCGGTTGTGTATCCCGTGTGTTGATAATTTGAGGCAGAGGGTTTTGGTTGAAACATATGGCACGCGTTATTCCATTCATCTCGGTACTACCAATATATATCGCGACTTGTGAGAAATCTATTGGTGGAACGGTATGAAGAAGGACATAGCCTAGTTTATGGCGAGGTATGCAACGTGTCTACATGTTAAGGTAGACAACAAAAGACCTGGTGGCATAATGCAATAGTTTAGTATACCCACTTAGAAGTGGGAAGCGGTAAATATGTACTTCGTGACCAAATTGCCTCTTTCGCATCGTCATCATGACTCTATTTGCGTTGTTGTGGATAGATTGACAAAGTACGCATATTTTTTGCCCATGCATATTACTTATACAACTAAGGATTATGCTAGATTGTAAATTCGGAAGCTGGTCAGTCTGCATGGAGTCCCCTTATCTATCATTTCGGATAGGGGTACTTAGTTTACTTCTCAGTTTTGGAAGGCATTTCAGTAGGGTCTTAGTACCCAAGTTCTCTTGAGTTCCATATTTCACCAACAGACAGATGGTCAAGCTAAGAAGACCATTCAGACCCTGGAGGATATGTTGAGGGTGTGTGCTCTTGGTTTCAAAGGTAGTTGGGATGAGCATTTGCTATTGATTGAGTTTGCCTATAATAATAGTTTCCATGCTAGCATTGATATGGCACCATTTGAGGCCTTGTATGCTAGGAGGTGTAGATCACCCGTAGATTGGTTCGAAGTGGGTGAGGTGGCCGTGATTGGACCCGATACAGTGTTCGAAGCTATGGAGAGAGTAAAGTTGATTAGAGAAGGTTGATGACAGCTCAAAGTCGTCAAAAGACTTATGTCGATGGGAGGAGGAGAGATCTTGAGTTTGAGGTGGGTGATTTGGTGTACTTGAAGATTTCACCCATGAAAGGGGTAAAAACATTTGGTAAAATGAGGAAGTTGAGTCCTCGTTATATTGGCCCATATAGAGTCTTGAGCCACATTTGCAAGGTAGCATATGAGGTTGAGTTACCCTCAGAGTTGTCCGTCGTTCACCCTATCTTTCATGTCTGCATGCTCAAGAAGCATATTGGTGATTCTATTGTGGTTGATCCTTCAAAGAGTGTCAATATTCAAGATAGTCTTTCCTTCGATGAGATTCCCGTGGAGATCCTAGATTTTCATATCCATAGACTCAGGAACAAAGAAGTTCCCTTGGTAAAGGTTTTGTGGTGTAACCAATCCGCTGAGGGTGCTACTTGGGAGGTGGAAGCAGACATGCGAGCCAAATACCCACACCTATTTTCCGCGATTTTAGATCAATCCGAAGGTAGTATTCTTCCAACCTTGTATGAGTTCTAGCAATATCCGGAGTGGTCATGAGTTTAGAAAGATCTGGAACCATTTAGTAATTTTTTCAGCTATTTGTACTCTATTTTTCCTGTACCCCTAGCCTAACTAGTGAAATTTGAGGACGAATGTTCCTAAGGGGGAGATATTGTAGGACCCCGTAAAGTTCCCTCGTAGTTTGAACCTTGGATGCGTGTTGAATAAAGTGTTATTCTAGCCCTAAGAGATTGAGAAAGAACTCCCTAGTTGATTAGTGTTTTAACCTTGTGGAATTTTCATAAAAATGACTTACTATGGTGTGGGAAATTGAGTTTGCTTTCCAATGATACCAATTTCATCAATATCCGGTATCGGGGTGAGAAGTTATGGTCGTTTCCCTAACCATTGTCAGAATCGCCCAGGTTTGACGATCGATCCAACGGACCATCGATCGTCCCATAAAACTAAGGCAGTGACTCCTTTTTCAAACCATCGTGCGACAACCAAAATGGTGAACCGCCAAAAATTTGATGGACCGTCGCGGTGACCGTCAAGCGGAGGCAGTATGGCCTCATCCTAGACCTTATGCGACAGATAATCTGGCGGACCATTAAAATTTAAATGAACCATCATTACAACGGTCGTATCGAGGCAGTGTGTTCCATTTTTGGCCTTCGAACGACGAATGATCTGGCGGATCGTCAAACTTCCGATGGACCATTATTTTGACCGTCGCAGACCCCGATCAACAATTTTTAACTCATTTTTAAAAAGAGTATTTCGTTCCTTTCAACTCTTTTAAACCCTTATATATATTCTAAATGAACCAGCTGGCCTCATTTGCACATCTTTAACACTTAAGGGCTATGGTTTTCTCCTCCAAATCATATCAAAGCAAGAATTCTTCCCCAAGAAATCTAAGAACTCACCAAAGATTATGCTAGTGAGTTGAAAATTTAATCTCCCAAGTTCAAAGACTTCAAGAACCCTCTCCCAAGAGTAAGAAGAGGAAGGTTAGAGGAAACTTATTCATCCAATCTCCTAATTTAAGGTAAGTGGGGTTTTCAACAAGGGTAACCCTTTCACCCTTGAGCCCAAAAGTCTTATTTACATCATGATTTTCCTGAAATCTATGAGGTTATACATGAATTTGAATTGGGGGTTTTCACCAATTATTATTGAATGCATTATCTTGATATTCCCCATGAATTAAGAGTCCAATGGCACAATTTTTGCATGTTTTCTTGAGAAATTACAGCTGGGTATAAACCTCTTGATTTTACTCCATGAGAAGTTAATATTTCCAATGATTGAGATATTGAAGCATATGATTAAATTAAGACTTTGAGATAAATTGCTGAAATTCCCATATTTTCATATGATTAATGAATCTATATGTTATATATTATGCTTTTGATGAGCTTTAACTTGATATTGAACTATAGGTTAGTAAGTCCTAGTTGAGACTTCTGAATTTATGAACTCTTGTGCTATAAGCACCCATGATTTGAGTATTTTGAGATGATTGAGAAATGAATTGACTTAAGGGTACCTGAGCTTTGAAATCCACTTCACTATATAAGATAATCAATTTGATTATTAGGTTCGTGGTGAACCATGATATTATTCTAAAAGTGGATTTTTATGAGATGAGCATAGATAATCTAAAGGGAGTAGTATTTAGCACCGAGCGAGTAAGTTACTACGGTTTCTTACCCCAAAACTATGTGCCACCGTAGGTTGGGCCTGAGGCCGAGTTTATGATGATTATGATTAGGCCTGAGGCTGAGTTTCATTTAGTGATCACTAGACCTAGGCTATACTCCGTGGCAAGAGTATGACGCTCCTCCCCAATATGGGGTCTCTTTCTTAGGAGGACAAAATGTTGGACTCCATGCAGCTCGCATGGTTTATGTCGATTACGAGAACCTCCCTTGCCCTTTTAAGCTTGAAATCAGCTACTACTTTGCAAACTAAGGTATTTTTTCCCTCCTATGAATCATTTTCACTAAACTAGAGCAGTTTTACTTGAGATAGATGATTTCTACTAAAGCTTGAAATGAGATATTTTCCTAACTTGTATGTTATGCCTCTACGTATGTTCTAAAGTCTCATGAGGTCATATTTCTAGTATTTGAGTTTGTAGAGATATAAAATCTTGAACATTAAAGGTTGTTTTACCCACCATCCCATATGCATAAGTTAATGGTACTGTCTAAAGCCCTTTTTGCCTTTAGTATTGAGAATAATAAAATATTTTCGATTTTGAGGTTGAAGAATGATGACTCACGAGATTTGTGTAATATGCCTCATCTTATATGATTTATGAACTTTATATTTCATACTTATTCAATCCATGTGAGTCATCTCATATTGCATACATGATTTGAATAAAGAAAATTGATACTATTTTATATACATGCATTCACCCCCGCATACTTAGTACATTCCTAAGTACTGATCCACATATATGTCTATGTGCTACATTGTCTCGCAATGTAGGTTCAGGTGCTCAGTCACAGCCTAACCCATAATCTCCGAGTACCTCACGTACCTTTCCTACAATGGTGAGTCCTCTTTTTTCGAGGAACGATCTTCAGATATTCCAGGGACAGAAAGACTATGTTGTTACCTGTAGTTCATCCCGAATCAGTTGGGGAACTATCCCATCAGCTCTCTAGATTATGGATTTGTAGAGGCTTTGTCAGACTATTTGGTAGATTGTAGTTTTGTTGGGATTTCTTTTTATTGACCCTTTGGACCGAGTACCCATTCTTTCCTTTATTCCCTTATATGAACATAGATGTGCTAGTGTTTGAATTAAAATTTTCTCCTTGAATTAAGGGTTATCAGTAGGAACCGGATCTATGGGTTAGCTTGGGGCTACTTATATCCCTAGGCACCATATGACGCCCCGGAAGGCGATTTTGGGTTATTACAAAGTGGTATCAGAGCTCGATTTCTAAGGAGTCCTAGGGAGTCTGACAAGCCGTGTTGAGTAGAGTCTTGCTCATCGGTGTGTAGGGCACCACATCTATGGGCAGGAGGCTACTAGACATTTTAGGAAATATTGTGTCTTTTTTTTTCGATTCTATAATGCCTGCAGTTGTCTCCTCCTTATCTAATGATCTGTGCTTATCTATTTTCAAAAAATGCCTTTTTTAAGGGAGAATGTTCATGGGAACAATGATGAGCAGCCCCTACCCATTGATCATTTGAATGAGATGGTGTCCCATACTGAGTTTAGGGAGGCCTTTCAGACATTGGCCTAAGCGGTCATTGCTAATATTTGGGCCAATAACTGGGCCCCAGCTTCTAATCATCAGCGAGGTAATGTAGCCGCGGCTAGAATTTGTGACTTTCTATGGATGAACCCGCCTGAGTTCTATAGGTCGGGAACTGATGAGGACCCACAGCTATACTTAGAGGAGGTAAGGAAGATCACTAACATAATGCATGTCTTAGAAGAAGAAAGTGTTGAGTTGGCATCTTACAAACTAAAGGACATTGCTTATTATTGGGTTGTGTCATGGAGGAAGGGTAGAGATAAAGATGCTGCTCCGGTGACTTGGCAAGTATTCCCAGATACATTCTTACACCAATTCTTTTCGCTTGAGATGAGGGAGGCCAAGATTGTGGAGTTCATGAACTTGAGGCAGGGCTACATCACTGTTAAGGAGTACTGCTTGAAGTTCAGACAGTTGGTCAAATACGCTCCTGATTTGATCTCCAATACCCGGGCTTGTATGAGTAAATTTGTGACCGGTGTTTTTGGGATGGTGCTAACGAAGTGTAGGACCGCGATGTTTAATAGGGATATGGATATAGCTAGTTTGATAATTCATGTCTAATAGTTAGAGGAGGATAAGCTTAGGGAGAGAGAAAGGATAAGGGGTAGCAAAAGGGCAAGATCTGATCAGCATGAGGTTAGCTGGTCTAGGTTCCATGAAGAGAACCGCCCTCAGTTCTAGAGACATCCATCTACTACAGTGCCTTCATCAGCTAGCGTTCCCGCTCCTAGAGGCAGGCTAGAGCAAGGGGTAGGCCTTTCATGTCTGGATTGCAGAACAGTGTTGGTAACCAGCCCCGTTATTGTCCTTGTGCTAAATATGGTAGGAATCATCCCGGGGAATATTTTGGTGATGCGAGGGGTTGTTTTAGTTGTGGCACGCAGGGCCATATACTTAGAGATTGCCCCCGTGCCAAACACGGGAACGGAGATGCTCAACCTCCGGCACCAGCAACTAGAGCACTAGCTCATGTACCTCGTTCCACCCCTGTTCAGGGAGCTTCTTCTAGCACTTCTGGCGTTCAGCGCCAGAATAGATTATATGCTTTAACATCCCATCGGGAGCAGGAGGACTCCCCTGATATTGTTACTGGTATGCTTCGAGTCTTTTGTCTTGATGTTTATGTGTTGTTGGACCCCGGGTCAAATCTCTCTTATGTGACCCCACTTGTGGCTGTGAATTTTAAAAGGGGTCCCAAAAGGATTCCTAAGCCTTTCCTAGTCTCTACACCAATTGGAGAGTCAGTTGTTGCTAAACAAGTGTATAGAGATTTCCCTATCACTGTGCTTCATAGAGTCATACTTGCAGACTTGATAGAGTTAGACATGGTAGATTTTGACCTTATTCTGGGTATGGATTAGCTTTATTCTTACTATTCGTCTAGATATTGTCCTACCCATGTAGTCAAGTTTTAGTTTCCAGATGAACCTGTGTTTAAGTGGTCTTGGAGTTCGGTATCTCCCAAAAGTTATTTCATCTCCTACATCAAAGCCAGAAAGCTAATATCCAAAGGTTGCATGTATCACCTAGTTAGGGTCAAAGACACTCAGTCTGAAACTCCAACTATTCAGTCAGTCAATGTTGTTAATAAGTTCCCAGATGTCTTTTCGGAAGATCTCACAGGGGTACCTCCCGATAGAGAGATAGAGTTCGGAATTAATCTTCTTCAGGACACTCGGACTATTTCTATCCCCCCATACCGTATGGCACCTTCCGGGCTCAAAGAGATGAAAAAACAACTCAAAGATCTTCTAGCGAAAGGTTTCATTAGGCCCAGTATTTCTCCTTAAGGCGCACCTATTTTATTCGTGCCAAAGAAGGATGGATACTTACATATGTGTATTGACTACCGTCAACTGAACAAGGTCACGATCAAAAATAGGTATCCTCTTCCAAGAATTGATGACCTATTTGATTAGTTACAAGGTGCAAGTTATTTTTCCAAGATAGACCTTAGATCCAGCTATCATCAACTTAAGGTCCAGAAGTGTAATATTCCAAAGACAGGCTTCCAAACCTGTTATGGTCACTTTGAGTTCCTAATCATGTCCATCGAGATAACCAATGCGCTGGCTGCTTTCATGGACCTTATGAATCGAGTGTTCAAGAAAAATCTTGATGTGTTCGTCATTATCTTCATAGATGACATCCTTGTGTACTCCCGTGATGAGAATGACCATGCACGATACCTTAGAATTGTCTTCCAAACTCTTAGAGACCATCAGCTGTTCGCCAAATTCAATAAGTGTGAATTTTAGCTAAGGTCTGTAGCCTTGCTAGGCCATGTTGTTTCAGTCGAGGGTATTAGAGTTGATCCCCAAAAGACCAAAGTTGTTAGAAATTAGCCTAGACCTATCTCCTCATCCGAAATTAAGAGTTTATTAGGTCTAGCTAGTTGTTACCATTGTTTTGTTGAGGGTTTTTTTTGTTTCATCTCCTATGACTCGATTAACCCAAAAGAATGTTAAACTCTGTTGGATCGAGTCCTGTAAGAGGACTTTTCAAGAGATGAAGACTTAGCTCACTTCAGCCCCTATGTTGACTTTGCCTGATAGTTCTGATGGTTTTGTGGTGTATTGTGATGCCTTTAGAGTTGGTTTGGGATGTGTGTTGATGCAGAGAGGTAAGGTTATAGCCTATGCCTCTAGACAGTTAAAACCATATGAAAAAAATTACCCGACCCATGACCTTGAGCTAACTGCTGAGGTCTTTGCTTTGGAGTTGTTGAAAGATTAGGATATGAGTGTGTTGTATCACCCAGGAAAGGCCAAAGTAGTGGCGGACGCCCTTAGCATATTGTCCATGGGAAGTCTTATGCATATAGGAAAAGGTAAGAGAGAGTTGGCTCGTGATGTTCACTGTTTGGCCAGGTTGGATGCTAGGTTGCTTGATTCAGCAGAGGAGAGTATATTGGTGCAAAGGAGTTCTGACTCCTCTTTAGTCTTAGAAGTGAAGGAGAAACAGGATAGGGATCCCAGTTTGGTCAAACAGAAGGAGTCATTTAAGGACCAAAAGGTCGAGGTTTTCTTCCTAGAGGGAGATGGTGTGCTGAGATTGCATGGTAGGTTATGTGTCCCGTGTGTTGGTGATTTAAGAAAGAGGGTTTTGGCTGAAGCGCATGGCGCGCGTTATTTTATTCATCCCAGTACTACCAAGATGTACCGCGGTTTGCGGTAAATCTATTGGTGGAAAGGTATGAAGAAGGACATAGCCGAGTTTATAGCGAGGTGTGCAATGTGTCAACAGGTTAAGGTAGAGCACTAAAGACCTGGTGGCTTGATGCAAGAGTTTAGTATACCCACTTGGGAGTAGGAAGCGGTAAATATGGACTTCGTGATTGGATTGCCTCTTTTGCATCGTCATCATGACTCTATTTGGGTTGTTGTGAATAGGTTGACAAAGTCCTCATATTTCTAGCCCATGCATACTTCTTATACGGCTGAGAATTATGCTAGATTGTATATTTGGGAGTTGGTCTGGCTGCATGGAGTCCCCTTGTCTATTCTTTTGGATAGGGGTACTCAGTTTACTTCTCTGTTTTGGAAGGCATTTCAGCAGGGTCTTGGTACCCCAGTTCTCTTGAGTTCTACAATTCACCCGCAGATAGATGGTCAGAATGAGAGGACCATTCAAACCCTGGAGGATATATTGAGGGCGTGTACTCTTGATTTCAAAGGTAGTTGGGATGAGCATTAGCCATTGATTGAGTTTGCCTATAATAATAGTTTCCATGCTAGCATTGAGATCACACCATTTGAGGCCTTGTATGGTAAGAGGTGTAGATCACCTGTAGGTTGGTTTCAAGTGGACGAGGCAGCCGTGATTGGACCCAATGTAGTTTTTGAAGCTATAGAGAAAGGTAAGTTGATCAGAGAAAGGTTGAAGATGGCTCAAAGTCGTCAAAACACTAATGCCGATGTGAGGAGGAGAGATCTTGAGTTTGAGGTGGGTAATTTGGTGTACTTGAAGATTTCACCCATGAAAGGGGTGAAAAGATTTCGTAAAAAAGGGAAGTTGAGTCATCGTTATATTGACCCGTATAGAGTCTTGAGCCACGTTGGCAAGTTAGCATATGAGGTTGAGTTTCCCTCAGAGTTGTCTGTCGTTCACCCTATCTTTCATGTCTCGATGCTCAAGAAGCATATTGGTGATTCTATTGTGGTTGATCCTTCAAAGAGTGTCAATATTCAGGATAGTCTTTCCTTCGATGAGATTCCCGTGGAGATCCTACATTTTCATATCCGTAGACTCGGGAACAAAGAAGTTCCCTTGGTAAAGGTTTTGTGGCATAACCAATCCATTGAGGGTGCTACTTGGGAGGCAGAAGCAAACATGCGAGCCAAATACCTGCACCTCTTTTCCGCGAGTTCAGATCAATCCGAAGGTACTATTCTTCCAACCTTATATGAGTTCTTGCAATATCCAGAGTGGTTATGAGTTTAGAAAGATCTGGAACCATTTAGTAATTGTTTTAGCTATGTGTACTCTATTTTTCCTGTACCCCTAACCTAGCTAGCGACATTCGAGGACGAATGTTCCCAAGGGGGAGATATTATAAGACCCGACAAAGTTCCCTCGTAGTTTGAACCTTGGATGCGTGTTGAATGAAGTGTAATTTCGTCCCTAAGAGATGAGAGACGACTCCCTAGTTGATTAGTTTTGTAACCTTGTGTAATTTTTATAAAAATGACTTCCTATGGTGTGGGAAATTGAGTTAGCTTTCCAACGATACCAATTTTGTTAAAATCCAGTATCGGGGTGAAAAGTTATGGCCGTTTTTCTAAGCGTTGTTGGAATCGCCCAGGTTTGACGGTCGATCCGATGGACCGTCATGTATTCGACGGACCTTCAATCATCCCATCAAACTAAGGCAGTGACTCCTTTTTCTAACCATCGTGCGATGGCCAAAATGATAAACCACCAAAAATTCGATAGACCATCGCGTTGACCATCAAGCGGAGGCAGTATGGCCTCATCCTAGCCCTCGTGCGACGGTTAATCTGGCGGACCATCAAAATTTTGACGGTCCATCATTCCAACCGTCGGATAGAAGCAGTGATAGCCCTCGAACGACGAATGATCTGGCGGACCATCAAACTTCCAATGGACCATCATTTCCACCGTCGCAGAACCCGATCAATAATTTTTAACTCGTTATTAAAAAGGGTACTTTGGTCCTTTCTACTCCTTTAAACCCTTATATATATTATAGATGAACTATCTGGCCTCATTTTCACATCTCTAACACATAAGGTCTAGGGTTTTCTCCTCCAAATCATATCAAAGCAAGAATTCTTCTCTAAGAAATAAGAACTCACCAAAGATTATGCTAGTGAGTTGAAAATTTAATCTCCCAAGTTCAAAGACTTCAAGAACCCTCTCCCAAGAGCAAGAAGAGGAAGGTTAGAGGAAACTTGTTCATCCAATCTCCTAATCTAAGGTATGTGGAGTTTTGAACAAGGGTAACCCTTTTACCCTTGTGCCCAAAAGGCTTATTTATATCATGATTTTCCTGAAATCTATGAGGTTATACATGAATTTGAATTGGGGGGTTTTCACCTATTATTATTGAACGAATTATCTTGATATTCCCCATGAATTAAGAGTCAAATAGCACAATTTTTGCATGTTTTCTTGAGAAATTGCAGTTGGGTATAAACCCCATGATTTTACTCCATGAGAAGTTAATATTTGCAATGATTGAGATATTGAAGCATATGACTAAATTAAGACTTTGAGATAAATTGCTGAAATTCCCAGATTTCCATATGATTTATGAATTTATATGCTATATATTATTCTTTTGATAAGCTTTAACTTGATATTGAACTATGGGTTAGTAAGCCCTATTTGAGACTTGTGAATTTATGAACTCTTATGCTATAAGCAACCATGATTTGAGTATTTCGAGATGATTGAGAAATGAATTGACCTAAGGGTCCTTGAGCTTTGAAATCCACTTTACTATATGAGATTATCAATTAGATTATTGGGTTCGTGGTGAACCATGAGGTTATTCTAAAAGTGAATTTTTATGAGATGAGCGCAGATAATCTAAAGGGAGTAGTATTTAGCATCGAGCAGGTAAGTTACTATGATTTATTACCCCAAAACTACGTGTCACCATAGGTTGGGCCTGAGGATGAGTTTATGATGATTATGAATGGGCCTGAGGCCAAGTTTTGTTAAGTGATCACTAGACCTAGGTTATACTCTGTGGCAAGAGTATGACGCTCCTCCCCAATGTGGGGTCTCTTCCTTTGAAGGGGAAAACATTGGACTCCATCTAGCTCTCATGGTTTATGTCAGTTAGAAGAATCTCCCTTGCCCATATAAACTTAAAATTAGCTACTCCTTTGTAAACTAAGGTATTTTTCCCTCCTATGAATCATTTTCACTAAACTAGAGCATTTTGCCTTGAGATAGATGATTTCTCCTAAAGCTTGAAATGAGATATTTTCCTAACTTGCATGATATGCCTCTACTTATGTTCTAAAGTCTCATGAGGTTATATTTCTATTATTTGAGTTTGAAGAGATATAAGATCTTGAACATTAAAAGTTGTTTTACCCACCATCCCATATGCATGAGTTGATGGTACCGTCTAAAGCCCTTTTTGCCTTGAGTATTGAGAATAAGAGAAGATTTATGGTTGTGAGGTTGAAGAACAATGACTCATGAGATTTATGCCTCACGTACCTTTTCTACAGTGGTGAGTCCTCTTTTTTCGAGGACCGATCTTCAGATATTCCAGGGACTGAAAGACTATGTTGTTACCTACAGTTCATCCCGAGTCTGTTGGAGGACTGTCCCATCGGCTCTCTAGATTATAGATTTGTAGAGGCTTTGTCAGACTATTTGGTAGATTGTGTTTTTGTGGGGATTTCTTTATCATGACCCTTTGGACCGAGTACCTCTTCTTTCCTTTATTCCCTTCTATGAACATGGATGTGCTAGTGTTTGAATTCAAATTTTCTCTTTAAATTAAGGGTTATCAGCAGGAACCAGCTCTATGGGTTAGCTTGGGGCTACTTATAGCCCTAGGCTCCATGTGAAGCCTCGGGAGGCAATTTTAGGTAGTTACACTATGCTTCTCAGAGAGATATGGAATCACCATCTCAACCTTATGGAGAGTATTTTTGCACTTCATGTGGAAGTTAAGATGGACATAGGTATGATTGCCCAAATGCCCCTTCCCCCTATTGTTCTAATCAAGTTTCTAGTTCCTCTTCTGATTTTGATAGGTCTTATGATAAAGAGGAGAAGAAGCAATATACCAGACTAATAGATTTTGGAGAGTTGCTTTAAGCCACTTTAAACCGGCTGGATGCAACGGGAGAGCATGTAGAGGAGATGTATCATGAGGCATTGGCATGGAAAAGTGTCAAGATAGAGGAAATGGGCGATGAAGAAAAGCTTAAAACAATCACAACATTGCCCATTTCCCAAAAAGAGGTTCATTAAAAATAAAAACCAAGCTACGATGATGAGCTTGGTAGCAAAGACTCCTCGGCGGCTTCCAACTCATATGAAATTAAAGAGGCCAAAATAAAAGAAATGATACTAGAGTCAAAAGAAGGATCAAGCCAAATTTCTTACAATGACTCTAGTTTATTTCGGGTTGAAGATGTTTTAGAGGAGGTTAATCTGGAATTAGGTGTTTGACCTCATTCAACCCACTTTTCAACATTATGCTTAGGGAATGTAATGATGATTCATCTCCTTGAACATATGAATGATTATGGGATGACGGAGTCCGACTCTTATATTTTGGAGTTTGACACTCCAAGGGAGCATATAGAACCTCACCCAACAATGGCCAAGATGCTCAACTTCCAAAGCATAAGGAATGTCCTATTGATATGCTCACTTTTACCCAAGGAATCAAAACAAAAGTTTGATGTCAAATTGGGTAAAAGGTTCAAGTCTTCAAAGTGGCATGATAGAACATGTGTTGTCATGCCCTTTCTTTTGCCCAAAATCCTCAAAGTTGGAATGATCAAAAGTTGGGAAAAAGTTTCAAATTCTCTAAATGGAGACATAAATGAGGACTAAAGAACTGTTGATCCGTGATGTTAAATCAAGTGCTTGATGGGAGGCAACCCATCATTTTCATATTTGTATTTTATATTTTAAGAATAATTCATAAAATTTTCATGTTTTGTAGATGCTTTGGACAGGTTGGAAACTAATGCCAAGGGAAAACCAAGCTTGTAAAGCGTAGCAGCCATGCAAAAAAACAAGGCAAAACAGAGGAGCAGATGGCCTCAGGTACCGCAACTGTGGACCACAGGTCACTATCACGACACCACGATCGCACCAATTAGACCGTAATCGTACCTCTGCGTCCAACTTTTGACATGGTTATTAATGTGGTTTCATGGAGCTCTTTAACCCTTCTTATGCTTTTAAATTATGTAGTGAGGTCACTACAAGTCTTATAGTTGGGAGTGTGGACCTACCATTATGTGTACATATTGGCTTGCAATACTTGATCTTACTTGATGCAAAACATGGAATTTTGTAAAGGAGATTGTTTTCACTTTTTTTATTTTATTTCTTTTAATAATAATGTTGGACGATCCTTTCCCTATGATATATTGAGTGGCTTCATTCTTAAGGGAAAAGATCGTGTTTGAGTTTTGAGCTATAGATGCAGGGGAATTCTGAGTACTCATTGCATCAAGGTCATAAATTCATGGGAATTTTGATTACCTGTGGCATTGTAAAGTTGGGATTGCATTGTATACCCATGGAGAAATCTAAGTAGCCATATGGTGTCCCATATGAAAGCCAACTATGAGACAAAGTCTTAGTTTGTTTCCATGGTTTGCAAATTGTACATGGTGTAAGTACAAAGAAAACATCCCTATCCATCCAAAATTTTTCAAAAATCAAGGGCATAGACCTAAGCGGCATTGTAACAATTTTTCTTCTCTTTATGGTGACTCTAAATTTCTGACTTGTGAAAATTGGTAGATACTCCTTTTTTGTCTCTAGGGGGAGGGGAAATTGAGCCTTCTTGGCGAATTTGCATGTCATATGTGGTGATCTTATTTGCTTGAATCTTATGTATACTTGTATCATCTAGAACTTGCCCCATTAGTCTCTCAAAGCTAATTTGATTGTATTTGGTTGGAGAAATGATATTAGGCCATCTTTGTAACTTTGGAAGCCGCATTATCTTAAAAAGTCTACCCGTGCATAAATGTAACCCCTAGTAACCCACTTTGAGCCTTTGGACCTTTCCTTGGAAAACATATTACAAGCTGTGAGCCTTTCAATTCTTGACCCTCTTTTGAACCCTATCCTCCTTGAATGTAATAGTGCAAATTGAGGCTAAAAGCCTAAGTTAGAGGTGGTGATGTTTAGGAGAGGTAACTTTGGGCGAAGAAGTAAATGAGTGCCTAAGAGTTTAACTATTACAAAAAAGTGTAGAAGAAAGAGAAAGGACATAACAAGGGAACGAAATGCACGAAATGTGCAAGAAGAAAAAAAGAGAAATGGAAAGAAAATGGGTGAACCAAGGAAGCCAACAATAGGCATATGCATAAAAAATAGTGTCTCGTGATCAAAAGTTAGATTGAATAGCGAGAAAAGTGATGTAGATGTTCAAGGAGGGTGTAGTCACTTCATGCAGAAATGATATCCTACCCTTTCTCCCCCAAACCTATATTACAAGCTTAAAAAGTCCTTTGAGATCTCCAACCAAGTATATTTATTATAGTGGCGGTTGAAAATAGGGGCAAGACTATGGCATGATACTTGTTAACATCGAGAGTTCTTGAGAGAGAGAGAGGATTGCACTTAAATTCCTCATTACCTATTTGATAACTTGGTGGGTAGAATTTTCTTTCTTGTGAGAAGGAATGTAAACAAGTCGAGGAGGGTAAGTTTCTCATCTCCCGAAAAATGAGGCAAAAGAAGTATAATGGAGTTGAGGTCAAAGAAGAGTCATTTCTAGAGTATTAGTAATTGTTGCATAGTTGGTCTTTGAAGTCTTTTGCACTCTTGAATATTGCATTTTATGTTGAGGGGTGTCGTAAGAATAGCCTTACCCATGTTTGATGAGATACTTGTGGTAGTGACTAAGCTTGAAACCATTGTGATTGTTGGGTCATCTAAGTGGGCATAAATGTGCATCATCTCATGATAAGAGGTGGTGTTGCATGAGAACGAGAAAAGATTTAAGTTGGGGGTGTTGATGAGTGGGCAATTTACCACTCATTTGCAGTCTACTTTCGTGCACACTACTATGATTAGAATGTCTAAATAAGACAACTTTGCGATTAAATGGACAAATTCCCATATTTTGCGGCGATCACGACGAGTCAAGCTATTCAACCAACTGCGATCACAATGGACTAACTGCAATCACAGTGAGTGCGATCGAGATCAAGCTGCTATAATCGCATGAGAGTGGAAAATAGCCCAAGGGCAAAAATGTAATTTTGGAAAGCTGACCCCAAATTCCCATTTAAAGGCTTAAAACCCTCATTTATCTTTATCCATCACTCCATCACCTATCTCCCATCCTTAGTTTAGTGTTTTTGTAATTTCTTAGAGCTTGGAGCAAGACTTGTACTAGTTTTGAGCTAATAAGACATTAGGGTGACTTTTAAGTGTAGATTTGGCTTCACCTATTGAAGATTCATTGGATTCTAAAGTGTGGTTTTCCCTCTCTTTATTCTCTTATGGATAACTTCGATAGAAATATTAGTTTGTTTGTGTTTATTATCATTATGAGTTGCTAGATCTACCTCTTAGGATTATGCTTGATTAGGGTGCAATTGTGTGTGGGTTGTGATATTTCTGTGTAGATTGGAGTTTGTTAATGATGGGTTCTATTATTTCTTGATTAAATTTCTTGGGATTTGATGGGTTAAAGCCCTAAATACCCAAATGGGTTTGATGGGTAAAACTTCCAAACTATAGAAAACTCAAGGCCATCTTCGAAAGAAGGGTTTTGGGTGAACTTTAGGAATCCATATCATCCTTGAAAGAGGGATATAGAGACCAAAGAAATGATAGACAATTATGTGTATAGTTTGCTAATCTATCACTATCTTAGACATAAGGGTGGTTGTGAAGTTAACTATACCATAGGTATCATCCAAGAAATAGGGATGCCTTGATTGAGGTATTGGGTAGTTTTGATTGACACATTTGTTAGGTGCTCGAAAGAGCCAATGGGTGAAATCCTTGTAGTTTTGTTGAAAAACTAGCTTCAAGGACACTAGACCTAGCCTACCATATCATCAATTATAAGAATTTGCATCAAATTATTATGTTCCCATGCACATCTTGCCCCTAGGAAAGTATAATCCCAAGATCCGTTCTAATTGATTACACTCTAATTGTTCTTAGTCTCAAATTAGTCCCTTAGAAGCCCAAGAATTACTTTCATGTTCAAAAACATCAAAAACCCCTTAAACCATTTTGTACTATAGGTTTGAATTTAGTTAGTAACATTTATCCCATACCTACTCAATCGCCACTCACATTGTTCCTCGTGGATTCGACCCTGACTTGTGTTAGGTAAATATATTTACAACGACGGCCTTGCACACAAAATGACATGTAAGTTCAGCATTATAATCCCCTAAATCACTAAGTGTCTGAACCATGAGTGAAGCTCCCAGGGTCCTTAAGCTTTTTCGGCATCTTTTGAATAACTACTAGGCTACACTCCTCAGTGAGTGTTACCACCTCCACATCGCTTAAATTTATTAGCAACCATATCTCTCAAGTACTTAACGTACTTGGTTATTCCCTGTAAAACATCTAAAAGAGGTAAGTTAATGTGTAGCTCTCTGAACGTGTCAAAGTACTTCTTGAAGTAAACATCCTCCTTTAACTTTATATGCCTTTGTGGGAAAGGTAGTTATGGTATCTTCTTCACTTCCTCTACAACTTTTTCTTTTGAGTACTTAGACTTTCTCGACTTTTCAGCAACTTTGTCATTTACCTGTTTAGGACTTAAATCAGTATCTACCTCCTTTTTTGTTTGGAGGTTCTCCATGAAGCTCTATACCATTCCTCAAAGTGATTGCCATAACTTGTTTTGGATTTTCAGTATGTCCTGGCAAACCACCTTAAGGCCTGGCATTTAGTGTCTATTATAATAGCCCTAAATGCAACTCTAAGGTTCTCGTGACTACTTGCAAGTACTTTACATCTACATAAAACTATTTTTGATTAGCCAGAATTTATTTCATTATCTCTTCCAAGTTGTTAGTTGACTGATTTTCTTATGCCTGTGGTTGCTGAATTTGTTGTTGTTAGGTGTTCCACAGTTGATTCAGTGGCTGAGTCTACCACTTCATGTTGTAGGCATTCCCATATTTCTGTCTTTAATCATTTCCAACATACATTACTGACTTCGGGTTTGCAGCACACATAACCACTGAATGACCATTGTTACCACAAACTTCACACCAACCTTTAGTTTGTTGGATTACATTAACTGTGGCTGCAGGTGTGTGGCACCCAATTTCATGTTACTGAGTTGTGTAGTCAACTGATTTTGTAATGCAGCAATTTGAGTAAATATTGTAGTAAACTGATCCACTTCCAAAACACCTACAACTTTTTTAGTAGCACTCTTTGAGTCTGAATGCCACTTAAGATTTCCTTGTGCAATTCGGTTCAACAAAGTATACAGCTCATCATACGTAATCTCCAGAGCTTGACCACCTGCAGCTGAATCTAATAAAATCTTTGTGTTATGGTCAAGTGCCTCAACAAAAGTATGAGCTAATACCTCATTGGACTATTGATGGTGTGGACAGTCCCATAGTAGAGCCTTGAAACGCTCCAAAGCATGATATAAATTTTCTTCTAGCTTCTGTTTAAAGTTCACAATCTCACTGTGAAGTCTTGTAGTCTTTCCTGATGGGAAAATGGATGAGGAATCTCTAAGCTAAGTCATCCCATGATGTGATTGAATTTGCCGGCTAAGTATTCAACCACTTTTTTGCTTCCCCCAACAGTGAGAAAGGGAATAGTGTCAGCCTCACATAGGCAGTATTCACACCAGTAGGGATGAATGTGTCACTGATATCCAAAAAGTTTTGCAAGTGGACTTGTGGATCTTCATGGGAAAGCCCGATAAACTATTCACTGCTAATCAGAAGCTGCACCATATTCTGTTTGAGCTCAAAATTACCTCCAGTATTTGATTTCTGAAATGAGGATGTCAAATTTGTTGGAAGTGGGATTACCACTTCTCTAACAGTCCTGCGCTGCTTGTTCATAAGCCATGATAGCAGGATTATCTTGATCTTATTTGATTTACGGAATACTAGGTAGAAGGATTACTTCTCTCCTTCATTGATGGAATAATTGCTCAGGTTCGAGGCTTAGTTCACCCAATTCTTGAGCCCTTGCCAACTTACTAATTTGAAAACCTGTTTCCTGCAAATACAAAACCAAGACCAAGCATAAAACACCAAACTAATCCAAAAATCAAAACTACAAATAAAACAGTTGCCAAATTACAAGTCCCTGGCAATGACGCTAAAAACATGACAGCGCCCAAGTGCACACGCAAGTGTACATGGTCTACCAAACAATATAGTGGCCTATTAAAAGTCAAGTATCAATCCCACAAGGACTAGTGTTAAGTAACTATAAAATTTCAGTTCAACTTGTAAGAATAACTAGGTGAAAGTGTAACCAAAAGATTTTCAAAGTTTGTTAACCAAAAATAAAGTAAACGATGCATAAAACAATAGGGTTAAAGCACTTCAAACAATCATACTACGTTATTGAACTTCATTCGTTAACTTGCTTGTCTTGGTTGTTGATTTGTAGGGTTAATCGTATGATCATGGTCTCCCGACCTCTAATCATTTACCTAAATTGAATATTACAACTACATCGTTGAGTAGGAATGTAATAATCTAGTTAAGTTCTTAAAGCTATCATCCTACTTGTGAATCAAGTTAGGCTTCTAGGTATATCTCTGTCTTAGATGCTAATTTGAATCCCTTATTTTATAAAAGAATACAAACCCTACTTTATTTATCCCCATATTCTATCTCCCTATTCCCTCTCCTGAGATCAAAAGGTTGATAACATATGTATTATAAGGGTGATCAATCCTCAAAATAATCAAAACAGAATAAACAAGCAACCAAAGATGATAAGCAAATTAAACAAAATCAATTCACAACGATAGTTGTCATATTCTTGGCTTTAGCCCCGAAAAGGGAGTATTTAGCCAGTAATAGTCATAATCATCATCCAAATATTTATATGAATGATCAAAAACATAAAGAAGCTAAATGAAGGAATGAAAACCAAAAAATAAAGTGCAGCGGCCTCCCACTCTTGTCCAAGCCATCCCAGGATGTTCATAACGTGTTTTAGTACATTCTATTTATTGTGGACTAATCATAAGCCGTGTAGGAATAGGATTTCATGTTTTCCTTTTATAGTAGGGCACAATTTTCCCTCTTTTCAAATTCATCGCGTCCTGCCAATGTGCTCATCGCTATAAGCCCACGACATATCATAATTGTGTTTAGCTACTGGAAATTGACAATTGTCGTTTGGTCCTTTACCACAATGTGCCAATGGGTTAAACTCTATAAGTTTACTACATGATGACACGCGTTGATCTACTGAAATTCAGCCATTGTCATTTTACCATCCACCGCAACGCGGTATTGAGATCTTAGGCATCCTAAGTTAGTCACGTTACGATTTCTGCTTCAGTTGGACCACTCCAAGCTTTTTATGATGTTTCTACTTGATTTGAGGCTTGTAAATCCTTCATGCATCATCATTATCATCATACCAAGCCACCATAAACATTACACACCCCAAATTAAATCTCAAAACAACACAACATTCAAGACGATGAATTAGTAACTCAAGCTAGAACACTAGTTTTCTCGTCTAGACTTTAAATGCTCAATTTGAACCCAAACTCGTGTGAAAACATCTTTAAACATTGTAAGCACATACTTGAACACTTAGATGCATATTTATATCACTATTAACATGTAAAGTATATGAATTGTCCTCATAACAAGGATTATTAAGCTAGGATAACCACACTAGAGTGCACAAATACACCCAGCATCACCACCCCATACTTAAATCCTTGTACTTGAACAACTTTTCACTATGAACATCATAAGTTGCGGAGAATCTACACTTCAACTACAATAAAGACATTCAAGCTAGTACTACAATAATTACAAAAGATGCAAGTTTCTACAGTAAGCATGTTATGTACACCATTGAAAGTTCAAGAACACTACTCCAAAACATCCTAGCCTCGAGAATTGACTCACCAAGTTGGAAGACTTATGCTAATTGCTCAATACAAAACATTATTACAAATCACCCACATTCACCAAACATGTGCCCTCACAACAAGAGAGTCACCCATAATCACTCATATAATTGCAATTTATAATAAAATGGGTGCAAGAATCAAGTAACACTCACTCTCATAAGAAATTCACAAGTTACACATAATGATCCATAGGCTTCCCCTTAGTGTAGCACTCCACTAATTTTAGAATGATGAAGCTTAGGATCAATAGGTCTTTAATGGTTGTAAAATAAGCTAAGGGCCGGGTAGGAACTATTTTGGCTTAATAGTGACTGTCTTTCCTAAGCACTTTAATACATCATGTTATACATTCAATTCAACTCTAATAACCAAATCACACCATTTTTGTCTACCCCATTCTTTTGTTTTTACCCCATCTTATTAAGCTCATTTACATACACTATGGTGGGAGTATTCTATACACAACTCATTTAATTTGAACAAATTCTTATTCTTTTCATTACCCAACTCCCCACCACAACACATAACAATTCTTTTGAACACCAATAGCTATCACTTTGGTGCTTTAATTTTAACTTTTTCTTCTTCAATTTCATACTCCTTAACTCACTAAGTTTACACTTAAGAGCTTTAGGAGCTTTGAATCAAATTAAGGTCTATCAAAGAAGGGATTAGGTTACTTATGAGGCTGCCAAAGAAAAAAAAAACTAAAGGCTAAATGGGGATTACTAGGATTATGCACAAAGCTAGGTCAAAAAGAAGGTATAAAACAAGGCTATCAAAGAAATTCCTATATCATCTCCTAAACCCACACTCTTTATTTCGCTTTGCACACACACCAGATAAGTTCTAGACATCACATGCAACAAGGAATGTACAAATACCTCACATCACACATGGCACATGCTCAACTTCAAGTAGGATCATCATAGATGCTCAACCACACAATCTCATGAATTCAACTTTAGCCAACAAGTACAAGAGCCATAAACATGAGCCCAAGAGTCTCAAAAGTAGTAATTAACACAATCAACATGCTTTTGACAACCAAAACACTTGCACCATTCAATCACTATAGCACAAACAAGAATATTTCACTTATTCCTAACACAAAATTTTAAATTTACCCTAAAAATAGGAATTTTCCCACCCCATACTTAAAAATCTACTTTGTCACCAAAGTATACTTGAAAGTAGAGATAGAAATACTCCCTGAGGCCTCTAGGCCTAGCTAGTAGCATTTTTATACATTAGAAGGGTCTGGGGACCCCACACATAGTCTTCGCTATGCTCTTTAGCTCAAGTTTCCAGTACTCAGACTTTTCATCAACCTATGACCCAACAAAAAAAACTAGTGAAGTAAAAAACTATAAAAAATTGAAAAATAAAACATACCTACTCAACTTGGGTTGCCTCCCAAGCAGCGCCTAATTTAGTTTCGCGGCATGACCCAACTTAAATTAACCAAATTCCTTCATTATTTTCCTCACACATGAAGGCCATCTTTTTATTAGTTTCTTACCTCTTGAGTATGAACTCTCAAGGTCAACGACTTATTTAACTATAGCCTTTTCAGGCTCATCAATCTGCATCAGACCAAGCTTAGGTGGTCGTGGCTTAGGGTGCTCAATGAGGGTGTCCGAAGAGGTCTTTTGTGGAATAGACTCCACCGCCCCACACTTATCCCCTTCAATCACAATAATCATACATAAGTATTTGTAGTGGGATAGTGTGTTAAGCAGTTTGTACACTTTAAAAACCTTCTCTTCATCCTCCAACCTCATTGTAAGTGTACCCTCTCTCACATAAATCAAAGATTCTCTAATCTTTAAAAATGGCCGCCTTAAAATGATTGATACCTGTTCACCTAAAAATCTAGAACAATAAAATCAGCAGGAATAATAAATTTACCAACCTTTATGAGGACATCCTCTATAACTCCTTCAGGATGGGCTATGGTCTCATTTGTATAATGCAATAGTAAAGAGCTCGGTCTAGGCTTTCCCAAACCTAATGTGTTGAATAAAGATAGGGCATCAAGTTGATACTCCCCCCTAAATCACTAAGGGCCTGAAAAACCTTGATGTTGGTAATCTAAATGGGGAGAGTGAACTTCCCAGGTTTCTTAAGCTTTTTCAGCATCTTTTGAGTCACTACTAGGCTACACTCTTCAGTAAGTGTTACTGCCTCCATATCCTGCAGCTTAACTTTATTAGCAACCATATCTCTCAAGTACTTATATTACTTGGGCATTTCCAAAAAAATATCTAAAAGAGGTAAGTTAATGTGTAGCTCTCTAAACGTGTCAAATAACTTCTTGAAGCACGCATCCTTATTTACCTTTATATGCTTCTATGGGAAAGGTAGTTGTGGGATCTTCTTTACTTCTTCAACAACTTTTTCTTTCGAGTACTCAGACTTTCTTAACTTTTTAACAACTTTGTTATTTACCTGTTTAGGACTTGAATCAGCATCTGTGTTTTTGTTGGAGGTTCTCCATGAAGCTCTTTACCACTCCTTAAAGTGATTTTCATAACTTTTTTTGGATTTTTAGTATATACTGGAAAACCACCTTGAGTCCTGGTATTTAGTATTTACTGTAACAGTCCCAACTGTAACTCTAAGCTTCTCATGGCCGCTTGCTGGTTCTTTACATCTTCAGCCAACTGATTTTGATTAGCTAGAATGTGTTGCATCATCTCTTCCAAGTTGCTAGTTGACTGATTTCCTTATACTTGTTGTTGATGAATTTGCTATTGTTAGGCGTTCCATAGCAGATTCATAGGCTTATTCTTCCACTTCATGTTGTAGGCATTCTCATAATTCTGCCTTTGAGCATTTCCCATATACATCACTGACTCCGTGTTTGCAGCACACATAACCGCTGAATGACCATTGTAACCACAAACTTCACACCAATCTGCAGTTTGTTGGATTGTATTAATCATGGATGTAGACTGTGTGGCTCCCAATTTTATGTTGCTGAGCTGTGTATTTAACTAATTTTGTAATGTAAAAATCTGAGCAGATATTGTAGTAAACTAATACACTTCTAAAACACTTTTAACCTTTTTAGTAGCACTCTTTGAGTCTGAATGTCACTCAAAATTTCCTTGTGCAATTCAGTTTAACAAAGTACAGAGCTCATCATACGGCATCTCCAGAGTTTGACCACCTACAGCTAAATCTAACAAAATCTTTGTGTTATGGTCAAGTGCCTCAACAAAAGTATGAGCTAAAACCTCATTGGACTATTGATGGTATGGACAGTCCCATAGTAGAGCCTTGAAACTCTCCCGAGCATGATATAATTTTTTGTTTAGCTTCTGTTTGAAGAACATAATCTCACTGCAAAGTCTCGCAGTCTTACCAGATGGGAAAAATTAAATGAGAAATAACCAAGCTAAGTTATCCCATGATGTGATTGAATTTGATGGCTCAGAATTCAACCACTTTTTTGCTTCCCCCAGCAGTGAGAAGGGGAATAGTGTCAACCTCATATAGTCAGTATTCACACCAGTAGGGATGAATGTGTCACTGATTTTCAAAAAGTTTCACAAGTGGACTTGTGGATCCTTATGAAAAATCCTAGTAAACTGTCCACCGCTAATTAGAAGCTACACCATATTCTGTTTGAGCTCAAAATTACATCCAGTAGCCGATTTCTGAATCGGGGAGGTCAAATTTGTTGGAAGTGTGATTTCCACTTGTCTAGCTATCCTGTGGGCTGCTTGTTAATCAGCAATAATAGCAGGATTATCTTGATCTTCGTTGATTTGAGGAATAATAGGGAGAAGGATTGTTTCTCTGTTTCATTGATGGAATAATTGCTCATGTTCGGGTCTTGGTTCAACCAATTCCCGAGCCCTTTCCAGCTTACTACTTTGAGAACCTGTTTCCTGCAATACAAAACCATGACCAAGCGTAAAATATAAAAGTAATCCAAAAAGTAAAACTAAAAATAAAATAGTTGCCAAATTACAAGTCCCCAATAATGGCGCCAAAAACAGTGCTCAAGCACACACGCAAGTGTATGTGGTCTACCAAGTAATATAGTGGCCTATTAAAATCCAAGTATCGATTCCACAAGGAATAGTGTTAAGCAACTATAAAATTTCAGTTCAACTATTAAGATTAACTAGGTGCAAGCATAACCAAATGAATTTCAAAGTTTGTAAACTAAAAATAAAGTAATCAATGCATAAAATAAAATATTTGAGACAATCAATAGAGTAAGCCTAGGGTTAAAGCACTTCAAAGGGTTAAATCACTTTGAACAATCATACTACATTATAGAACTTCATTCATTAACTTTCTTATCTTGGTTGTTGATTCGTAGGGTTAATGGCATAATTATGGTCTCCCGACCTCCAATCGTTTACCTAACTTGAAAATTACAACTACATCATTGAGCAAGGATTTAATAACAAAGTTAAGTTCTTAAAGCTATCATCCTACGTGTGAATCAAGTAAGCCTTCTAGGTAAATCCCTGTCCTAGACGCTAATTTGAATCCCTGATTTTATAAAAGAATACAAACCCTACTTTGTTTATCCCCATGTTTTTTTGCCCTATTCCCTCTCTCAAGATCAAATGGTTGTCAATATTTGTATTCTAAGGGTGATCAATCCTCAAAATAATTTAAACAAGAATAAACAAGTAACCAAAGATGATAAGCAAATCAAACAAAATCAATTCACAATGATAGTAGTCATGTTCTTGGCTTTAACCTCGGAAAGGGAGTGTTTAGCTACTAATAGTCATAATCATCATCCAAATAATTGTATGAATGATCAAGAACATAATAAAGCTAAATTAAGGAAGGAAACAACTAAAAATAAAGTTCAGCAGCCTCCCAATCTTGTCCAAGTTGTCCTAGGATGTCCATAACGTGTTTTAATACGTTTTATTTATAGTTGACTAATCATAAGCCGTGTAGGAATAGGATTTCACGTTATCCATTTATAATTGGGCATAATTGTATTGATTTTAAACTTCATTGCATCACGCCAATGTACTCAATGCTATAAGCCCGCGACGCAGCATAATCGCGTTGAGCTATTGGAAACTGACAATTGTCGTTTGGTCCTTTATCACGATGCGCCAATAGGTTAAACGCTATAATCTTACGATGTGATGCAATTGCGTTGATCTAATGGAATGCAGTCATTGTCATTTTACCATCCACCGCAATGGGGTATTGAGCTCCCAGGTATCTAAAGTTTGTCATGTTGTGATTTGTGCTTCAGTTGGACCACTCCAAGCCTTTTATGATGTTTCCACTTGATTTGAGGCTTGTAAATCCTTCATGTATCATCATAATCATCTTACCAAGACACCTATAATATTACACACCCTGAATTAAGCTCAAAATAACACAACATTCAAGATGATGAATTAGTAACTCAAGCTAGAACACTAGTTTTCTCGTCTAGACTTTAAATGCTCAATTTGAACCCAAACTCGTGTGAAAACATCTTTAAACGTTGTAAGTACATACTTGAACACTTAGATGCATATTTATATAATTATTAACACATAAAGCATATGAATTATCCTCATAACAAGGCTTATTAAGCTAGAATAACCACACTAGAGTGCACAAAGACACCCAACATCATGACATCACAAATTCTATTTTGGATCATGACAGTCGAAAAAGGAGTTTTCAATTCAACTAGGTGTTAGGGACTTCTTATTGTCACGCCTTCTTTTTTGGGGTCGAAGGATTTTATTAATTAAAATGACCATTTTGAATAAGGAATGCTTTATTTACAGACCCGCCACTTGAAATTGAGTTATAGTCTCCCAAATCACTTTTCTGAATACCTAATCAAAAGAAATGGCTCTTTATTGGTTTGCAAAGACAGAAGATCAAATAAACCATTCTGTTGACAGAGGGAAATGTATGAGACACCCCTCGAGTCTTGTGGTTCTACCACGATCACTTTTATCAACTTATACTTAACTTAAACTATTTTTGGATAAATTACGTTATGGGTTAATGTTTGCGCATTTTTAATGCTGAATTTTTATGGTCTTGACTCAGATGTTTAACTGCGTTCTAGGTCTTGACATACACCAGCTTAGAGGCATAACTGACTTCTTTAATCAAAGGCATCACACCTAAGAGATTTTTTCTATACATCTTAGTTTTAATTAATTATTAAGATAATTTTTGCCAAGGTACATAACTACATCCTCGAGTTTAATATTTGTTATTAAGCGTAAGAAGAAGGATGCATAACTACATTCTTAATCAAACAAATATTTTATTGGACCTAAATTTTACCTACTGTTAAAGCCATTTGTTCGTCTCTTGTAAATTTGAGACCATTTTTCTTATTCATTATTCTCCCTCTTTTCACTCTTTCATTTCAAATTGACAACAGATCTTGGATTAATCTGCAACTTGTCTATCTCCCTTACAAATGAATTTTTTCACTCTTTTCTTTCTCAATATCGATAGGTCTTGGATAAATTTGCGATCCATCTTATTTTACCTCACATTAATAAATGATGAATTATCTATTAATCCTTAATCAATCATCGAGGCTTAAAAGCAACTCTATTTAAGAACGCCAGTGTCAAAATTTGCGATTATGAACCATTCCAGGAAGTTAGATTAATAACGAATAACTAAATAGAGTATGAGCAAGAAAATAGAAGGTTGATTCATTATTAATGTAAATGAAAACTCAAAACACGTAACTAGGACATTAACTAAAGAGACATCAAATTCTTAAATTATTTGTCAAGTAAAATTAGACCAAAACCAACAAAGAAATAATTAGGACTAATTACTATAAATTGGGGATCTTTCAAAAATAGCAGCATTTTGCTATAAAACCCACCTTTCATAGCCACATTTTATATAATTACCATTTATAGCCGTTGTATTCGATTTACACCCATTGTATTCAGATTTTCAAATAGTATGTATTCATATAAAAGATGAATACAGTCACTATTTAGCCGTTGTATTTGATTCACAGCTATTATATTCATTTTTACTTAGTGATCTGTATTCATAAAAACATAAATACACTACATATTTAGTCTCGCCAAAAACACTATCATTTTTTTCTTTTTCATTTTCTTATATTTTTTCTTTTGTCGTGTTTTCCTCGTTTTTCTTCTTCTTTTTCTATTTTTTCCAATTTTTATTATGTTCATTTTTTTTATGTTTTCTCTCTCTTCTATCTCTAACTTCCATTTCTCTTTCTTCTTTTCTTTTTATCTTTAATTTTTTTTTGTACTTATTTTCTTTATCATTTTTTTTGTTCTATTTTATATTTTTTGTATTTTCAAAAAAAATATGACTACTCGAGCACAAGTCATGGATGATAATGCAAATACCACAATTATTTATCATATTTGTAGTCACACCGTCATTTATATTTTTGTATTCATTGATACAACTGCATTTGTATTTTAAAGTTCACGTTTGTATTTGTATTTTATAGTTCGCATTATATTTGTATTTTATAGTTCGCACTTGTATTTGTATTTGTTAATCCGCACCATCATTTATATTTTATATAATTCGCACTTGTATTTTAAAATTGTTTTGTATTTGTATTTTATAATTGACTATATCTTATATTGGATTATATTTGTATTGTCGTTTCATTGTGTTTGCATATTTAGATTATATTTGTATTTGTATTCTATTTTCGTCGATGTCTTTTTATTGCTAAAGAATTATTTTGTATTTGTATTTGTAAGTTTATTGCGTATTGTATTTTACCGTGACTATGTAGAATTTGTATTCTATTTTCGTCGATGTATTTGTATTTTTAAAGAATTATTTGATATTTGTATTTATAAGTTGATCGTATATTGTGTTTGTATTTGTAATTTTATTTGTTTGTATTAGAATTTGTAGTTGACAACATCATTTGTATCTTTAAACATTAAAAAAAAATTGTTATTTTTCTTTCTATGAAGATTTGTATTTACATTTATTGATACAATTTGCATCATAATAAAAATAAAAATAATAAATTATACAAATGTTACATCTGTATCAATGACACATGTTTATAAAACTTGAACCATATGCATACAAAATGATACTTTTTTATAAACAAATATAAATGATAAATTTGAAATACGAAACACAATCATATATTTGCATTGAAAGACAAATTGCATATTTATGTATTTTAGTCTCAAGCAAATACAATTAATCAATATACTTATTTATATACAAATACGAATGATAAATTATACATATTCACAACTAAATTGTTCAACAACAAATAATAAATTTATTTAAAATATATAGTATAATATAAATAAATATAAAATATAAAATATAAAATACAACCACAAACGAAAAAATATAAAAAATAAATAAAGAGAAAAAATAAAAAGAACGAAAAAAGAATCAACAAAAATGAAAAAAAAAACTGCCAATAAAATATAGAAAAAGATGAAAAAATAGAAAGAAAATATGGTTTAGGCTACAATTATGATTGTACTAGCTTGTAACTGTAAGGCTATAAAACATAATTAATGTAAAGTATAGCAAGTGTTTAGGCTACAATAGGTAATTATGGTAAAATATAGTTGTAAGTGATAATTACAGCCCACTAGAGGCTATTATGGGTAATTTTTCCTAAATTAAATCAGCCCACAATCAATTAAAAAGGGGAGAAAGGACAGAAACGACACTTCAAATTAAAATATTTCCTTGAAAATGACCATGGAATTTAAATTCCACTTTCTAGCCATTTTAATTTACTGATTGGTTCTATACCGTTTTTACACAACTTTTATACATATTTTATACAAATCTTATACATAAATATTCTATATGAAAATTATATAGTTTTGATACATAATTTATATAATAATTGTACATTTGCATTTCAAATAAAACTATTTCCTTGAAAATGGCCATGA
The DNA here is from genome assembly GCF_002878395.1 of Capsicum annuum. Taxonomy (NCBI): domain Eukaryota; kingdom Viridiplantae; phylum Streptophyta; class Magnoliopsida; order Solanales; family Solanaceae; genus Capsicum; species Capsicum annuum. The sequence continues at coordinate 92,627,440 of NC_061114.1, read as the reverse complement.
AAACCTACTGAATCTATTATACCTATTAAATCCGCACACCCCCCTACAAATGGTATCAGAGCACAGCAATTTAAGACGTACAGAAGAGATATATACTAGAGTTAGAATATACATGTTAGAATTAAAATTAGATTTAGAGTTAAAAAATTTACCTACAAAAATATTAAATTAATTATGCGAAGACCATTTAAAAATAGAGAAGCTTTTAGAAAAATTAAAAAATCTTTAATTAGTAATTATTCAAAATATATAAGTCTAAATAAAACAAAAGAAAATCCACAAAAACTAGCCTACTTAATTACATTAATATCTAGTATTGAATCAA